>NW_028270148.1:116033782-116192328 GCF_037043375.1 Chiloscyllium plagiosum
TCCGATTAGTCTATGTGCAGAGTCGCTTGTGCAGCATAAACTTTGCATTTTAGGAAGAAATGTTGTACAAAAATTGTCATTAATCTGAAGAACTACATTCATGAATGAGGCAACGGATAGATTTTTCACGTGAGCAAGCACTTCAAACAGTGCAAAAAGCAAACTTAACCGAGGTGGGTGTTGTTGATTCGAGAGTAGCGTGGTGATAATGTCACTGGACTAGTGATCCATATGTGCTTGGGAATGTGGGTTCAAATCCTCACATACCAACTGGCAGAATTTAACTTCAATTAAAAATCTGGAATTGAAAGCTAGCTTCAATGATTGCAGCCACAAAATTGATTGATTTGATTTATTGTCATGTGAACCTAAGTACAGCAAAAAGCTTTGTTTGCACACAATACAGGCAGATCATAGGATCAGGAAAATCCTGGATAGAGTAAGGCATACAAGTCACACCACATACAGGGCATACATGAGGCAAGATCAAGATTAACAAAATCAGCATTATTTGAAGTTAGAGAGTCCATTCATCAGTCTAATAACAGCCAGGAAGAAGCTGTTCTTGAATCTGTGTTTGTGTGTGTTCAGACTTCTGTATCTTCTGCCTGATGGAAGAGGTTACCGGGGTTGGAGGGGTCTTTGATGTTGGCAGCCTGACCACGGCAATGAGCTGTGTAAATGGAGGCCGTGGATGGAAGATTGGTTTCCGGGATGGTCCGGGCTGTGCACACCATCTTCTGTAGTTCCTTATGGTCCTGGGCAGAGCAGTTGCCATATGAGACCGTTATACACCAGGACTATATGCTCTCAATGGTGCATCTGTAAAGGTTGGTGAGAGTCCTGTCGGCATGCTGAATTTCCTGAGTGGCCTGAGGAAGTAGAGGTGTTGTTGTGCCTTCCTGACTGCCGCATCTCCGTGGGAGTCTAGGACAGGTTGTCAGCTATTGTCACTCCGAAGAACTGGACACTGTCCACCCACTCAACCTCCGCTCCATTGATGTAAATGGGGTGTGTTCTCATTCTTTCTTTCTGAAGTCAATGATCATTTCTTCAGTTTTGCCAACATTGAGAGAGATTGTTATTGTTGCACCACATCACCAAGCCCTCTGTCTCCAGTCTGTATTTTGACTCGTCATTGTTAGACATCCATCCTACCAGAATGATGTTGTCATCAAACTTGTAGATGCCGTTTGTCTGGGATTTGGCTGCACAGGGAGTACAGGTGGGGGCTGAGAACGCATCCTTGGTGGGGGGAGGGGGGTCCAGTGTTGAGGGTTATCATGGAGGAGGTCCTGATTGCAGTCGATGGGTCAGGAAGCTGAGGATCCAGTTGCAGAGAGCAGAGCTGAGACCAAGGTCTTGGAGTTGGGAGATCAGTCTGTCATTGTCGGGAAAACCCCATCTGACTCACTAATGCCCTTCAAGTGAGGAACAGAAGTAGGTCATTGGGTCCTCTATCTTGCATTGTCCTTCAATCGGATCATGTTTGATTCCTCCCCATTTCTATTAACTCTAAGAACTCTAACTAACTCCTTCTTGAAAACATTCAATGTTCTGGTTTCAGCCACTTTCTATGGCAGAGAATTCCACAGGCTCCCCATCAGGGGATTGACAAAGTAGACATGGAGAGGATGTTTCCCCTTCTGAGGCAATCGAGAACAAGAGTTCATCGTTTTCGGATAAGGGGTGGCAGGTTTAAAACAGTGATGAGGAGAAATCACTTCTCTCAAAGGGTCCTGAACCTGTGGAATTCACTTCCCCAGAATGCGGTTGGATGCTGCAACTTTGAGTAAATTAAAGGAGAAGACAGACAAAATTTTAATTAGTAATGGGATGAAGTGTTATGGAGAGCCGGCACAAAAGTGGAGTTGAGGCCAAGGTGAGATCAGTCAAGAATGTAGATCCAAGGGGCTGAATGGCCTACTCCTGCTCCTAGCTCCTATGTTCTCTGGGAGAAGACATTTCTCCCCAACACAGTTCTAATTGGTATCCTTAAACTGTGACCTCTGGTTCGAGACTCCCCAGTCATTAGGAATATCTTTCCTACATTGACCCTGTCTCATCCATTATCTGCCTTCCAATCCATAGGAGCTGCTCCAGAGTCTGTAAAATCGCTGAAGATGACCCACTAGTGCTTCCACTATTTTCAGGGCCACCTCCTTAAGTACTCTGGGAAGGAGATTATTGGGCCCCAGGGATTCCATCAATTTCCCCAAATCTGCCTTCCTTACCCAGTCTAGCCTTCATGTGACTCCAGGTCCACAACAACACGGTTGACACTTAATTGCCCTCTGAAATGGCCTCAAGAGATACTCAGTTCAAGGGTAATTAGGAATGGGATAATAAGCACCAGCCTTCCCAGTGATGTCGATGTCCCATGAATGAATAAAGAAAAAGACACATTCATCTTACAGGATTCTTCAGAAACAGGGAGAATAATTGAATTCTGTCACAGTCTGATTTAGGATTCAGATTCTATGGAAAGTTTAGACAATGCCTTTCTGAAATAGCATCAATGTCCTCTGTATTCACAACTGCTACCTCTTAGCAATTCTTTTTGAAATGCCAGGAATGAATTGTATCTGGAACAGATATCACTTTGTTAGAAAGCTGCCACAAATCTCAAACTAAACACTGATGTGGGACTGCAGGATATTTTACCTGATGTGGCAATGTTTATGTTACCCTCATAACTGGGGGTGGATAAGGTCAAACTGAAAAATCTGATGACTCTTATAGCTCTATTACAGTCTATTCCAGTAATGTTTTCAGTAATGGGACATATATGTCCTTGAACTGTTCTGATGTACCACATTTCTCTGCATGGTCAGAATAAATGAATCTTCTCAGGTGTTTCTTTAATACCATCAGGTCATTCCAGGATAATGGCTTTTTGTAATTCCTATAGTTGGCCTTGTTCGTCAGTGGCCAATTGGAACTGCTCCCACTGGCACTAGCCAAAGTGTAACAGATCAACTTTGAGAATGTCTTCACCTTCACAGTCAAGAGCATCACTGTGTAGATCAACTGTGTATTCATCTCGATCTTTGTGGGATTTGTGTAATGTGCTCCATGCCTCAGACATAATCATCCTGGTACCCGGACTTATATCTCACTTCAGAGTCATATCCTTGCAGATATGGTTATGTCACATATAGTCGCTTCTCCAGCAGTGAGTGAGGTTTGAATCACATGGATTGTGGTGAAGGTCTGTGGACCCTGGGGGTTCCGCCATTGTTGGACAGTTGGTATCTACCTAGGTGAGCTTGTGTACAGGAACTACAATGTGATTCTTCCATTGCACAGAATTGTCTAATGAATCTTACCTAAAGACCTTAATTGCTGTAGCAACGATGAGAATTCAATGAGACTCTCTGACAGTTCCTCGTCAGAAAAGTCACACACATGTGCTGTGCTGCAACACCTTCTGACAAACTGGTCAATAGATTTCCAGGAGTTCTTATCTGTTAGAGACTATTAATCCTGAAGATAATTCCTACCTTGAGATGGTCTTCAAGAACTTTCCAGATCTCTCTGAACCTTTCTGATTGCTGATGGAACAACCAGATATGTTAATTCTGTGAAGTTCTTCTTTGCTTTTCTACTTGGGAATACCTATCGCTAGGTTCTATAAATTTTTCAGCACCACACTCTTCGACTCTATAAAATAAAACTTGGACGTTCTTTCAAAAGATGTCATTCAGTAAGGCTGTTACAGAATGCGCAGTCCATAAGTAAGTGTTTGCCTTCCATTTGTCTTTAGAGGTATCAGGTGAAAACCTAACACAACTCTCCTTATTACATAAGAAATTAGGCATTGGTAACCTGGTATTGAAGAATCCAACAGACATTTATTATGGTTCACTTATACACACAAACATTACGTCTGAGCTAAAGTTAAGTTAGTAAATTACACAGAACAGCATTCTTCAAGAAATGTGTCATGCTTCAGGATTCCTCGTAAGATGAGGTCCATGATCTTTACACCCTTAGATCACACGCAGGCATATACTGACGATATTATGAATATGTCTCTTACAGGTATGCAGCACCAAGTGACCATGAGGCAGAACACAATAGACTCTCTTTCAGGCAACACATAAATGTCAAGACTAAACCCAATTTGGGAATATTGTGGCATTACACTCAAAGATAGTTTCCTGTGAAATGCAATCAGAAAATAAAGTGATGAATTGCTCCTTGATTTTGGCCTGTTTTAAATAACTAGCAATATTCATAAATGTTATTCATTAACTGTGTTACTACATTCAGAAATACTGACAAGATTAATAACTAGGTATGGGGTCCTAATAAACTGCACATGTTAAGTGTAAACATTGAGAAATCTTCACTTCAGAAATTAAAGGGAACCCCTTGGCCAGAAACCTCAACAACAAACCAGTCTCCCGTATCATGTGATAGCTTCAGGTAACCAAATTAATGGGATGCAAGTGACACTGGGATTCGAGGATGCCGCTGTGATCGAATACTGAAGCACAGTAAAGAGCTGAGTTAAACTCTACAGAGTGATTTCTTTGTGGCATTGGGGGAAGCAGGTGTTATCTTCTGGGGTCTTCCCAAAGGCTGCTCACTTCAAACCTTCCAGTTACTTCAGAGGAAAAAAATCCTGATTGATTTCTCCAATTTATGAAAGGCTGTACTCTTCAATAAAACACGGTTTACATTTTCAAACACTGAGGAGAATACACTCAGCATGCCGTTAAACTCTCCTTTTGACAACCAATAGTAACAGACCAACCCTAACTAACAATGATTGCGAACCTTTTTAAATCAGGGGATATTGTACAGAGTTACTCTCTGAGCCACAGGAGAATCCTTTGTTTTCACAATCAGTCATCTGCATCTCTTCTAAGTCATTCCATATCACAAATTATTCATCGAATGGAGCAAGCAAACTGTCAACTTGAATCTAATGTCAAACTGGAAGAATAATCAGCAGAAGAGAGTCCACAAAAGAGCTCCCAGAGTAATTTTTTAAATTTTGTATAATCAACAACAGATGACAAACATTAAAAATGTTCTCAGATTCGAAATAAGCATCTGTTCTGTTGCTTCCCTGATTAAAACTGAAAAGCTGTTCCTTTAGTTTCTCTCCTCATCTCATCCATGTCCTCTCATTTCATCTTAAAACCAATCTACTCTGTCCTTGATCATATTCCAAATAAACTGATAATCATAACCCTCTCTTCCCTGGCCCTCATGTTAACATCCGAAGTAATTCTCTCAAAACAGCTACTGTCCCCGGTCCTTCCCAAACAGCCCTATCCTCACTCACCACAGTTACTGTCTCCTTGCTGCTATCATCCCATCACCAAACTTCAACCCCTGGTTATCTCAAAGGTCCTCACCTCCAGCCTTTGATCTCTATGTCGTCATTGTCCACAGGAATAGTGCCAGAAGACTGAAGGATAGCAAATGTTGTCCCATTGTTCAAGAAGGGGACTAGAGACAACCCTGGTAATTATAGACCAGTGAGCCTTACTTCGGTTGTGGGTAAAGTATTGGAAAAGGTCATAAGAGATAGGATATATAATCATCTTGAGAGGAATAAGTTGATCAGGGATAGTCAACATGGTTTTGTGAAGGGTAGGTTGTGCCTCACAAACCTGATTGAGTTTTTTGAGATGGTGACCAAATAGGTGTTTGAGAGTAAAGTTGTTAATGTGGTATATGGATTTCAGTAAAGCATTTGATGAGGCTTCCCACGTTTGGCTATTGCACAAAATATGGAGGCATGGGATTCAGGATGATTTAGCGGTTTGGATCAGAAATTGGCTAGCTGAATGAAAACAGAGGGTAGTGGTTGATGGGAAATGTCATCCTGGAGTTCTGATTTGGAGATGCCGGTGTTGGACTGGGGTGTACAAAGTTAAAAATCACACAAAACCAGGTTATCGTCCAACAGGTTTAATTAGAAGCACACTAGCTTTCGGAGCGACGCTCCTTCATCAGGTTATTGTCACAATCACCTGATGAAGGAGCGACACTCCGAAAGCTAGTGTGCTTCTAATTAAACCTGTTGGACGATAACCTGGTGTTGTGTGATTTTTAATCCTGGAGTTCAGTTACTACTGGTGTACCGCAAGGATCTGTTTTTGGGCCACTGCTGTCTATCATTTTTATAAATAACCTAGATGAGGGCATAGAAGGATGGGATCGTAAATTTGCCAGGAGAAAGTGAAGACTGCAGATGCTGGAGATCAGAGTCAAGAGTGTGTTGCTGGAAAAGCACAGCAGCTCAGGCAGCATCCGAGAAGCAGGAGAATTGACGTTTCGGGTAAATGCCCTTCATCAGGAATGAGGCTGTGAGCTGAGTGGGTGGTGAGATAAATGAGGGGAGGGGGGTGGGGCTGGGGGGGGGGGGGGGGGGGTGGTGGGGAAGGTAGCTGAGAGTGTGATAGGTGGGTGGAGCTGGGTGTGAGGGTGATAGGTCATAGAGGAGGGTGGAGCAGATAGGTGGGAAGGAAGATTGACAGGTGAGATAGGTCATGAGGGCGGTGCTGAGCTGGAATGTTGGAACTGGGGTAAGGTGGGGGGAGGGGAAATGAGGAAGCTGGTGAAGTCTACCTTGATGCCCTGGGGTTGAAGTGTTCCGAGGCAGATGATGAGGTGCTCTTCCTCCAGGCTAGCTGGTGGTGAGGAGTGGTGATGGAGGAAGCCCAGGGCCTGCATGTGTTCAGCCACGGAGCGACGGGGTTGATTGGTGCGGGTGTCCCAGAGATATTCTCTGAAGCACTCTGCGAGAAGGTGTCTTGTCTCCCCAATGTAGAGGAGACCACATCGGGAGAAACGGATACAATAAACAACATTTGTGGAAGCGCAAGTAAAGCTCTGATGGATATGGAAGGTTCCTTTGGGGTCTTAGATGGAGGTGAGAGGGGAGGTGTGGGCGCAGGTTTTGTGATTCCTGCGGTGGCAGGGGAAGGTGCCAGGATGTGTGGGCTGATGGTGGGGTCCATTTGTGGTTGGTGGAAACGGCAGAGAATGATGTAATGTATACAACTTTGCTTGTAGAGAGAGGAGGAGAACTTCTTCAAGGTAGGCATCTGTATACATCGTGTCACCCACTGCCATTTCTGACACCTATAAACGGACCCCACCACCAGAGGTATATTTCCCTCCCCAACCCTATCCGCTGTCTGTAAAGACCATTCCCTCCGAGGTTCCCCGTCAGATCCACACCCTCCCCCACCCAACCCACCCTCCCCTCCCAGCACCTTTCTCTGCCACCTCAGGAATTGTATCCGTTGCTCCCAATGTGGTCTCCGCTACGTTAGGGAGACAGGATGCCTACTCTCAGAGCGCTTCAGAGAATATCTCCAGTATACCTGCGCCAACCAACCCCATCGCCCCGTGGCCGAACACTTCAATTTCCCCTCCCGCTCCACCAAGGACACACAGGTGCAGAACCTCCTCCATGGCCATACCCTAACCACCTAATGCCTGGAGGAAGAACACATCATCATCTGCCTTTGAACCCTCCAACCCCAGGGCATCAATGTGGATTTCACCATTTTCCTCATCTCCCCTCCCCCCACCTTGTCCCAGATCCAACCCTCCAGCTCAGCACCACCCTCATGACCTCTCCTACCTGTCCATCTTCCTTCCCACCTATCCACTCCACCCTCCCCTCTGACCTATCACCTTCACCCCCACCTCCTCCACCTATTGTACTCTCAGCTACCTCGGCCCCCCCCCCAGCTCCACCCCTCTACCATTTATCTCTCCACCCCCGAGGCTCCCAGCCTCTTTCCTGATGAAGGGCTTTTGCCTGAAACATTGATTTTCTGCTCCTTGGATGCTGCCTGACCTGTTGTGCCTTTCCAACACCACACTCTTGACCAGTACATTTGCGGATGACACTAAGGTGAGTGGAGGTGTGGGTAGGTCTGGCAGCATCTGTGGCAAGAAATCAGAGTTAATGTTTCAGGTCAAGTGACCCTTAATCAGAACTTGCTTGAACTCAAAATGTTAACTCTGTTTCTCTCTCCACAGATGCTGCCCGACTTGCAAAGGTACCTCAGTATTCTCTGGTTTTGTGTGTTTCAAACTAAGTACAGTCAGTTTTTCTCTAATGCAATGTCTGTGTTCTCATGCTGCATCCAAAACGCCCCTCACTCAAAACCATCTCCCTCCTGCCATCTGACAGAAGATACCAGAGCATTCGGTCTCTCTCAGCCAGACTGTGCAACAGTTTCTCCACCCAAGCCATCAGGCTCCTTAACACAATATAATTGGGCTTTTTCCCATCTGAAATTCTTTGATTTGCTGGTAGAACAATGTCTATTAATTAACATTCTTTTATTTTACTGTACTTTGCTTGTTTTGCACTTCTTATGCACTTTCTGCCGCCTGTGTAGTTTGCGCTGTCTGTGTAGTATTTGATCCTGGAGGAACGCGGTCTCATTTTTACCATAGAAATGACAAATAAAATCTGCTTATTACTCTAGCTCGACTATTCATGGATAGAGTAATCTTTGCTCTCTCTATGGGAATGGTAATCCTGTTTCAGACTCGATAGAATTCATTTGCTTTTTATGTCTTCCTCAATAATGAGCCCATTTTCTGCATTGTAAAGTTTTGATCGTGCTGCTCCATATACAGTTTGGACAGGGATTTGAGCCTCCCATCAGTTCACAGGAAACATGCCTGATCTTTACAAACCTAGGGGTGACACTCAGATTGTTGAGAAAACTGGCAACGTAAACTGTTTATGACATTCTGTGCAAAGTGACCCCATCCCAGCTCAATTACGTTATAACTTATTTACAAGCGAAGTATAAGCCAGGTAATTGGAGGTAAGTCAAAGTCATTCAGATGTATTACACTGATAACTAGTAACGAACAACCTGACCTACAGAGGGAGAGAATGAGGTACCAACAGCATAGAGTACCATGATCAGCTGGTCACAGTCCAACATGTCAGTCTCAACGCTATGATGGCAGCTCCTCACTGTTATACCCCACATAAATAATATCTGTTAGAGATTAACAAGGTCAGAAAAGCAGCACACAGAAAGTAATAGGCATCATAATCGTAATTAGCAAATTGTTACATTCCCCAAGTAATTTGTGCCTTTAATGTAATAGAACGACACAAGGCACTTCCTAGAAGTGTTATCGAACAAAGTTAGACAGCAAGTCATGATAAATAAAAGTGAAAAATGCTGGAAAAACCTAGCAGGTCTGGCAGCACCTGCAGAGAGAAAAACACTTAATTGTTTCAGTCAGCTGCCGAAAAATTGAAAAAAGAATCAGTTTTAAGGAGCATCTTAAAGGAAAAAAGGATGGTGCAAAGGCAGAGAGTAACGGGAGGGAGTTTTATTCATTCATGGGGCGTGGGCTGGCAGGGCCAGCATTTATTACCCATCCCTAGTTGCCCCTTGAGAAGGTGGGGGTGAGCTGCCTTCTTGAACCACTGCAGTCCATGTGCTGTAGATAGACCCACAATGCCCCTTAGGGAGGGAATTCCAGGATATTGACCCAGCGACACTCAAGGAAGGTTGATATATTTCCAAGTCAGGATGGTGACTGGCTTGGAGGAAAACTTACAGGTGCAGGTGTTCCCATGTATCTGCTTCTAGATTAGAGTGGTGCTGGAAAAGCACAGCAGGTCAGGCAGCATCCGAGGAGCAGTAAAATCGACCTTTCGGGCAAAAGCCCTTCATCAGGAATACAGGCAGAGAGCCTGAAGGGTGGGGAGATAAATGAGAGGAGGGTGGGGGTGGGGAGAAAGTAGCATAGAGTACAATGGGTGAGTGGGGGAGGGGATGAAGGTGATAGTCGGGGGGGGGGAGAGTGGAGTGGATAGGTGGAAAAGAAGATAGGCAGGTAGGACAAGTCATGGGGACAGTGCGGAGCTGGAAGTTTGAAACTGGGGTGAGGTTGCGGAAGGGGAAATGAGGAAACTGTTGAAGTCCACATTGATGCCCTGGGGTTGAAGTGTTCCGAGGTGGAAGATGAGATGTTCTTCCTCCAGGCGTCTGGTGGTGAGGGAGGCCCAGGACCTTCATGTCCTCGGCAGAGTGGGAGGGGGAGTTGAAATGTTGGACCACAGGGCGGTGGGGTTGATTGGTGCAGGTGTCCCAGAGATGTTCCCTAAAGCGCTCTGCTAGTTTTTACCATGTATCTGTTTCCCCTGTCCTTCTGGATGGAAGGAGTTGTGGGTTTGGAAGGTGCTGTCTGAGGATCTTTGGTGATTTCTGCAGAGCCTCTTGTAGATAGCACACACTGCTATGTCGATGGTGAAGGGAGTGGATGTTTGTGGATTTGGTGCTAACCAAATGGGCCGCTTTGTCCTGGATGAGCTTCTTGAGTGTTGTTAGACCTGCACCCATCCAGGCACCCTGTGCCTTGTAGATGGTGGACAGGCTTTGGTGAGTCCGGAGGTGAGTTACTCACAGCAGTATTCCCAGACTCTGACCTACTCTTGTAGCCCCTGTGTTTATATAGCTGGGTCCAATTGAGTTTCAATGATAACCTCCAGCACTTTGATAGTTAGGGATTCAGTGATATTCTCTCGTATTGGAGGTGGTCTTTGCCTGATATTTGTGTGGCATGGGTGTTCAGTCAGCTGTTCTCCATTTGTAGCTCATCCTGAAGAAGGGTCACAGGACTCAAAACATTAATTCTGCTTTCTCTTTACAGACTTTGCCAAGTCTGATTAGTTTCTCCAGCAATTTCTGTTCCTGTTCCAGATTTTCATCATCTGCAGTACTTCAATTTATTTTACTGGATAATGTTCATTTCTTGTTAGATTTGGACTTCTCTACCTGAGGAGTGGCGAATGGTGTGAACATTGTAATCATCAGCGAACATCCCTACTTCAGTCCTTATGATAGAGAGAAGGTCATTGATGAAGCAGCTGAAGATGGTTGGGCCGAGGACACTATCCTGAGGAACTCCTGCAGAGATGTCCTGGAGCTGAGATGACTGACCCTCCAACAACCACAACCATCTTCCTATGTGCCAGGTATGATTCCGACCAGTGAAGAAGACCCAGTGGCTCCAATACCCACTGATTTCAGTTTTGCCAGGGCTCTGTGATGCCATACTCAGTCAAATGTAGCCGAAATGTCAAGGGCTTACCCTCTCTCTTTCCCTCTGGAATTCAGCTCTTTTGTCCATGTTGGGATGAAGGGTGTAATGAGGTCAGGAGCTGAATGGCCCTGGTGGAACCCAAACTGGGTGTCACTGAGCAGGTGCTGCTTGATAGCCCCTGTGGATGACCCCTTCCATCACGTTACTGATGATTGAGATTAGACTGATGGGGCGGTAATTGGCTGGGTTGGGTTTATGCTGCTTTTTGGGTACAGGACATACCTGGGCAATTTTCCACATTGTCAGGTAGATGCCTGTGATGTTGCTGCAGACCCCATTGCAAAATGGTTGAATCTTAACGGCCCTCTGAAATGGCTGAGCAATCCACACTGTCATATCAGTCTGACATAGTAATACCCATGGATTCATACAGTCAGCTCTTCTATAATGTGATGGTTGTGTTCTTATTCAACCCCACATTCTAGAAAAATCACGCTTTAGAAACAGCGCTTAAAGTGTTGGTACTGTATTCGCGTTATGGCCAACACCCGTTTCATAAGTTTGCACTTTAGAAAGCGCACCCCCAATTTGTCAGTGGATTCGCGTTGACAAAATGCATGTCATAACAGAATGACCTAACAGACAATGCCCTTGGCATACCATCGCCACCCCTGGGTAAGTCCTGCTCAACTGGTAAGACAGACCCACCAAAGATATACAGTTGGGGGGAAGGTATACCCTGGGAGTCCTTAACTTCTAGATAAAAGAGGCCATGGGTTTGGAAGGTGCTGTTTAAAGAATTCCAGAGCTTTAGGGTCTGGGCAGCTGAGAGCATGCCCACTCGGGGTGGAGGGATTAAAACTGGAGATACTGAGGAGCCTGAATTAACAAACTGCAGATATCTCAGAGGATTGTGCAGCTGAAGGAGGTTACAGACACAGGGAGAAGCGAGCCCAATGAGGAGAATTTTAAAATTAATATTCCCCAATGCTCATCTGTCAGTAAAGGCATGGGATATGAACAAAGCCTAATACAAGTTAGGAACCAGCCGAGTTGTTTCAGATAATCTCACGTTTACAGAGTGAATAATCCAGAAGGCCAGTCAGGAGTGTGTTGTAATAATTATGTCTCAAACCCTGCACTGAGAAAGGCTGCCTCCTCTGCTCTCCCTGAACATACAACTATCTGACCCAACAGTTTCAGCCAGGTTCCTGTCACATTGTGTGGACTGTATAAGGTCATCAGAGCCTTTTACAAACATCATCTCATACATCCCAGTATTCTCCTATGTCCCACTATATCTCCATACATCCCAGTATATCCCCATATGTCCCAGTATATCCCCCTACATCTCCGTACATTCCAGTATATCCCTATAAGTCCCAGTACATCCCTGCTGTCCCAGTACATCCCCATATGTCCCAGTACATGCCGGTACGTCCCAGTACATCCCCAGAGGCAGGTGGACACACTAGGAGATATAATTAATGCAGGAGCTGGTGTCAATGTATGATCACAACACCTCTGAAAAGACATGTACCCAGCCAAGTCACATTGCATGGCACCACCTACCAAAAGCCATCTTACAATGTGTAATCAATCACCAGGTTAGAGCAAACAGGCACATCCCAAATCAACTTCATCTGGAATAGGGATCCATCCTCATTTGGATCCAAACTCGCCAACCATGTGACTGCACCCTATGCCATGCCACTCCACTCCAGCCCCACACCACCCCAAAACCCACCCCCACCCCCAACCCAAACCCCGTCCCCAGGCCCATCTCCTTCCCCACTCCATCCCAAACCCCACCCCACCGAGTGCCACAACTCCTCCCCCACTCCCTCACAGCACCCAAATCCCACCCTCTGCCCCGTCCCCTACCCCACTCCCCCACACTATCCCAAACCCCACCCCCACCCTCTGCCCTAACCCCTCCCCACACCACCCCAATCCCACCCTCTGCCCCATCCCCTACCCCACTCCCCCACACCACTCCAAACCTTACCCCAGCCTGACCCCCTTCCCCCTCCCCCACACCATCTCCATCCCCTCCCCCACACCACCTCAAGCCCCACACCAATCCCATCACCCCCTGCTCCATCCCAAACCAGAGTTGGGCTGTCATGTCATGGAGGGAGGCTCAGGGCAGAGCTTCCGTACCTGAGACAGAGAAACTATCTACTGCAGCATAGGAGCTCTGTGATATAGAAACGTAGCAGTCTGTTATTCAACCAATGCCATTATTTCACCAGGTATTGCTACACAGCACAGTTAGTCATGACACTATTCCTGAGTTAGCCAGACCCACTTAAAACACTCATTCTCATTAACATCACTTAACAACCAGAACGTTTAATTACTAGAGACCTCACTGACTTTCCAAGAGTAATGATTGTCCCTTTATATTGATGTATTTACGATGCATTTTAAGTCTGTCTTTGGTGTCTTAAAGGTGTTGGTCATTCTCTCCCAGAACGTTTTTCCATAATTTTTCCTTTTTGTCGGGTTTGTAATTTGTAGGCTGTCAAGTTTGTTTTAACACAAGTGCTGGAGTTGAATAATAACCATAACGCTTTCCTTTAAAAGCACGGGGTATGCTAATGAGGCTGGTGTGCTCAAAACTGTCAGCATTGTACTCTGAGTCTATTAAAATAAATCAAGTCTAACACAACCCACCATTAGACTTACTTCTGTTACACAATTTGATTACGTTCACCTAACATGTTTTAATCTGGAAGAGATTGCTGTATATTACCATTCATAGTCCATGATTCTTGCATTTGCCATTTTGACACACTTCAGAGAGAATATGGATTGACCCAACGAATCAACTTGGGCAGTAATTTTCAAACACCAAGAACTAATATCAACTGGCTGACAAGTGGCAGCATTTCTTTAAAGCTCTGTCTTGTGTGGTGGTAGTATCCCTACCTCGAGCTAGGACACCAAGGTTCAAAGTTAAAAATCACACAATACCAGGTCATAGTCCAACAGGTTTATTTGGAAGCGCTAGCTTTCAGAGCGCTGCTCCTTCATCAGGTGGTTGTGGAGTATAAGACAGTAAGACACAGAATTTATAGCAAAAGTTTTACAGTATGATGTAACTGAAATGATATATTGAACAAACCAGGATTGTTAAGTCTTCCATCTTTCCGAATGGGTTGCAGGTTTCGGTTCATTAATATGTAAGGTGGTCAACCCACTTAATATTTTGTAAATTCCACTTTGGAAATAGAAACAGTCTGACCTAAGTTTGGGATACAGACAGACTCTAACCTCACACCTTTAATACATTGTCTGAACTAGGATGTCACCTTTTGTTATAAAACGTTAACTTGAGAAGGTGACTTAAACAAAGTTCTAGGATTTACATATTAATGAACTGAAACCTGCAACCCATTCGAAAAGATGGAAGACTTAACAATCCTAGTTTGTTCAATATTTCATTTCAATTACATCACACTGTAAACTTTTGCTATAAATTCTGTGTCCTACAATCTTATACTCCACAACCATCTGATGAAGGAGCAACGCTCCGAAACTTAGTGCTTCCAAATAAACCTGTTGGACTATAACCTGGTGTTGTGGGATTTTTAACTTTGTCCACCCCAGTCCAACACTGGCTCCTCCACATCATGGGATCACCCTCCCATCCTGGCACTTTCCCTTGCCACCGCAGGAACTGTAAAACTTGTGCCCATACCTCCTCCCTGACCTATCACCTTCTTCCCCTCCCCCACTCACGCATTGTACTCTATGCTACTTTCTCCCCACCCCCACCCTCCTCTAGCTTATCTCTCCACTCTCCAGGCTCACTGCCTTTATTCCTGATGAAGGGCTTTTGCCCGAAACGTTGATTTTGAAGCTCCTTGGATGCTGCCTGAACTGCTGTGCTCTTCCAGCACCACTAATCTAGAATCTGGTTTCCAGCATCTGCAGTCATTGTTTTTACCTCACATCATGGGTACCAAGGTTCAAGTCTCACCTGTTCCAGAGTTGTAACATCCCTGAACAGATTGATTAGTAAATACCTCATGTCTTGATCCTAGCTTGTTCAGCCAAGCGAACTATTTTCAAGCAGATTGGAATCTGAAGTTCTGCTGCACTCTGTTCAAACTCACATCCATGTGGGCACATCGTTCTGGGAGGGGAGTCTCACCTTTCATACCATGGGGCATTGAGAATTACACCTCACCCCTGCAGTGCTACATGCAGCCAGCCCAGTCGGGCAGCATCCCTATCCCTGGTAGTCACCTGCAGGATCCCTCATGATCAGGGAATTAGCTGCCTGTCACTTCCATGTTGCCTATTGAAAACCATAGATTTTAGAGTTAGCAAGGAGATTATTTTGGATCAATATGTGTATTGGGTGTCCAAATATTCTACAAGTTAAACTTGTGACTTTTCTTCATCTTTGAAAAGAACAACACATACAAAGGCACTAATTTATTTTTTATTCATTCATGGGCTGTGGATGTCACTGGCTGGGCCCAGCATTTATTGCCCGTTCCTAATTGCCCCTTGAGAAGGTGGGGGTGAGCTGCCTTCTTGAGCCGCTGCAGCCCATGTGCTGTAGGTAGACCCTCAATGCCCTGAGGGAGGGAATTCCAACATTTTGACCTAGCGACACTGAAGGAACGGCGATATATTTCCAAGTCAGGATGGTGAGTGGCTCGGAGGAAAACTTGCAGCTGGTGGTGTTCCCATGTATCTGCTGCCCTTCTCGATGGAAATGGTCATGGGTCTGGAATGTGGTGTCTGAGGATCTTTGGTGAATTTCTGCAGTACATCTCTGTGCTTTAACCAGAATGAAGGGAGGAACAGATCAGAACTGAACTGAACCAGGGCAGAGTACCAAACTGAACTGTGTAAAGCAACATGATCAATCCAAATAAATGATGGTTGATAGTGTAGCAATAGGTGCTTCACTCGATCAACAACTCTTTCACAAGTGAGGAACAGATTGAGAAAGCAGGAAACATGTTTCAACAGAACAACATTGAACTGGCAACAGGGGAAGCCGAGTGGTCAATTTACGGAGCATTATTGTACGGATAGGGCAGGGAATCAGTGTCACAGAGCAGGAGCTCCCATGCCTAGTGCTAATACTGAGGGAGATGGGAGCTTACAGTGAGCAGACTGACATATCTCCTCATGATGAAGTTTTTACAGGCTGGATTCAGAATGCCAGTGTGTACTGGTCGATAATTTCCTGAGAGTTTGAATCATTTGAAAAAGATGTGAGAAATCATTAGTCCTACAAAGATCAACCACAAGACATTTCTCTTTTAACTTTATGAATAATACAGAGATAAAGATAGACTTATTGTTAACATTTTCACCCGGTAGAATTATCCCTAAGATAAGGTAAAGGTGTAAAATTTGTTAGCCCAGTGGACAACTAAACTGCTGTATAAGGAAAGTTAATGATAGGGAATAAATAAACTGAATTGATTCAAATTTGAATTCCTTCACCACTGGATGGTTTGTGGTTTGGTTCCACTTTTGAATAATATTTGGATATCTCTGTGGGTAACCTGTGGTCCAGTACAAACATTTCCTCAACCTAAATGTGGTTAGTATCTAATTCAGGATGGTTTTTGCTAATTCCTGTTTTGACACAATAACAAACACATTACACCATAGGATGAGTATATCTCTCTTTGGTGTACAAAGTTAAAAATCACACAACACCAGGTTACAGTCCAACAGGTTTATTTGGAAGCACTAGCTTTCGGAACGACGCTCCTTCATCTGGTGGTTGTGGAGGTTAAGATCATGCTCACAGAATTTATAGCCAAAGGAGTCCAGTGTCATGGAGGTGTGATACAGTAAACAGTCGTAGATTAAAAACTTTCATCTTTTATAATGGGATATGGGTAAAAGATAAAAGTTTTAATCTAAGATTGTTTACTGTATCACATCTCCATGACACTGAATTCCTTTGCTATAAATTCTGTTAAATTCTATGTCTTATGATCTTATACTCCACAACCACCTGATGAAGGAGCAGCGCTCCGAAAGCTAGTGCTTCCGATTAAACCTGTTGGACTATGACCTGGTGTTCTGTGATTTTTAACTTTGTCCACCCCAGTCCAACACCAGCATCTCCAAGTCATGGCAACCATCTCTTTGGTGGGATAGAGTCAAAATAAAATGCTCATTGGTTTACTTGACATGCTACTGTGCAGAACCGAACTGCATATGTGACAATTATAGATATGAAGAGAATTTTTATGAATAAACTTACTTTTTTGAAATAAAATAATCACTCTCAGGTACACAATGTTTGCTCTTTCCTCAGGCTCTGCTATGTGACTGCTGACCATTGTCACAAATCACACAACACCAGGTTATAGTCCAACAGGTTTAATTGGAAGCACACTAGCTTTTGGAGCGACGCTCCTCTATCACCTGATGAAGGAGCGTCGCTCCGAAGGCTAGTGTGCTTCCAATTAAACCTGTTGGACTATAACCTGGTGTTGTGTGATTTTTAACTTTGTACATCCCAGTCCAACACCGGCATCTCCGAATCATGATCATTGTCACAGCAGTGTTTCTATCACTATCTCCAAGTGTTTCCTTTGTTTCTGGGCTTATCTAATTAATATCATACTTTTTGTCTTAAAATCAGTCCCCTCTATCAGGGGCTTTCTGCTTTGTTCTTTCCCCACTTCCACTCCAACTCTATTTGTTTCAAATCTGTAACTCTCAACCCAAACCATGGATTTTGTTTCGCTCTCTCTGCATGACCTGCTGGATGTTTCCATCATCTGCTGTTCTTTCAGATTTCTGACAGTAGTTTGCATTTCTGATGACAAGGTTCTATTTTAACTTCCATATAATTCTGACCTGGAGGGTTTTGGGAACAGAGCGTATTAAAAACCGCATGTCATTGAGTATTGAGATTTGCAAAGAATTGAGATACTGAGCTCAGGTGTGGCACTCAGGTTCAGCCCTCTCACTGTGTTTAAAAAGGACTGTTGCACGTATCAGATGCTTCATCAACACATGCCTCCAAAGACTGATGTTCTCTGAACCTTATTGAAAGCCAGACACTGACAGTTAAGGGTCTCCCAACTGAAAGGTGGTACATGCATTCAGGAGAGTGATCCTGACAATCTAAAATGCCAAAATACACACAAGGCAGCAGAGAAAATCCAGCTTTTGCAATCAATTTGTCAAGACTCACAATAGAGGGGAGTTAATGCAAGATGCCATTATTTGATTATTGGAAGAGCTGAGCCTGAAAGGTAGCAAGGAATGGCTTGACCAGTTACTCAGCAGCTCCACCCTTGCTCTTATAAAACTGGTGTAACTTTTCCTGGAAGCGTTAGTGCTCAGCTCATCATTCACCCTACACTGCTGGCTCCATAAAAACTCCCACGGCTGTTTTAAACTTGCAAGTCTCCTTTCTCAATAAAGCTTTAGACTGTGTATCATGTGCCAATTATTACGGAAACTCCCCCTAAGTCATAGAGTCATACAGCACAGAAACAGACCCGTCGGTCCAACTCGTCCATGCTGACATGATATCCCAACCCAATCTAGTTCCTCCTGCTAGCACTTGGCCCATATCCCTCTAAACCCTTCCTATTCATATACCCATCCAGATGCCTTTTAAATGCTGTAATTGTACCAGCCTCCACCACCTCCTCTGGCAGCTCATTCCATACACGTACCACCCTGTGCGTGAAAAAGTTGCCCCTTAGGTCCCTTTTATATCTTTCCCTTCTCACCCTAAACCTATACCCTCTAGTTTTGGACTCCCCCTCCCCTGGGGAAAAGATCTTGTCTATTTACCCTATCCATGCCCCTCATGATTTTAAAAAACGTCTATAAGGTCACCCCTCAGCCTCCGACACTCCAGGGAAAACAGCCCCAGCCTGTTCAGCCTCTCCCTATAGCTCAGATCCTCCAGCCCTGGTAATATCCTTGTAAATCTTTTCTGAACCCTTTCAAGTTTCACAACATCCTTCCGATAAGGAGACCAGAATTGCATGCAATATTCCACCAATGGCCTAACCAATGTCCTGTACAGCCACAACATGACCTCCCAACTCCTGTACTCAATACTCTGACCAATAAAGGAAAGCATACCAAACGCCTTCTTCACTATCCTATCTACCTGGGACTCCACTTTCAAGGAGCTATGAACCTGCACTCCAAGGTCTCCTTGTTCTGCAACACTCCCTAGGACCTTACCATTAAGTGTTTAAGTCCTGCACTGATTTGCATTTCCAAAATGCAGCACCTCACATTTATCTAAATTAGACTTCATCAGCCAGGATGGGGCAATTGATATTTATTCTTTCATTGGATGAGAATGTAGCTTGGCAGGGTCAGCATTTGTTGCCCATTCCTAATTGCTCATTAAACTGAACATTTCAGCAGACAACCACACTTCCATGGAGCTGGAGTCAAATGGGATTGGAGTAATGATGGACACAATGGGCCAAATGGCCTCTCTTGCCATGCTGTTAAAACTCCATGCCTCTCTATCTTGGCCAGACTAGATAAGGATGGCACATAGCTTTCTCTAAAGGGACATTGATGGACCAGACGGGTTCTTACAACAGACAACAATGTCTCACATGTACAACAGACAGAAACCAACAAACAGCATTTCATTCCTGGTTTATGAATTGAATTGAATTTCTCCAGCTGTACATTCTCAGGGGATTATGCTGACTTTCTGGATTACTAATCCAGTGACAGTGTCACCCCATCACCGCCTCTCCAATGGGGAAAGGGACGTTTCATGGTTCTCAGCTAATTCTCACCAAACCGTGCAGCTGTGTGTCTTGTTCAAGAGTCCAAACCCATTGATTGGTGTCCTGACTCAATGACTAGGTTATGAAGGTTTGCGCACCGAGAAACATTACAGCGAGTGTTGGGTTTTTTTAGTGGTAAATGCAGTAATGTAATTGGTTCGCCACTGAACTCATCAGCCTGGTGTCATACAGTCATAGAGATCTACAGCGCAGTATAAGGCCCTTCAGCCCATCAGGGAGAAAGTGAGGTCTGCAGATGCTGGAGATCAAAGTTGAAACTTTATTGCTGGAACAGCACAGCAGGTCAGGCAGCATCCAGGGAACAGGAGATTCGACGTTTCGGGCACAGGCCCTTCTTCAGGAATGAGCAGAGAAGGACCGAATCAACACGGACATCTACTACAAACCAACCGACTCCCACAGCTACCTGGACTACACCTCCTCCCATCCTGCCCCCTGTAAAAACGCCATCCCATTCTCCCAATTCCTTCGTCTCCGCCGCATCTGCTCCCAGGAGGACCAGTTCAAAATACGTACAACACAGATGGCCTCCTTCTTCAAGGACCGCAATTTCCCCCCCGACGTGGTCGACGGTGCCCTCCACCGCATCTCCTCCACTTCCCGCTCCTCCACCCTTGAGCCCCGCCCCTCCAACCGCCACCAGGACAGAACCCCACTGGTCCTCACCTACCACCCCACCAATCTCCATGTACAGCGCATCATCCGCCGTCACTTCCGCCACCTCCAAACAGACCCCAGCACCAAGGATATATTTCCCTCCCCTCCCCTATCAGCTTTCCGTAGAGACCACTGCCTCCGCGACTCCCTTGTCAGATCCACACCCCCCACCGACCCAACCTCCACTCCCGGCACCTTCCCTTGCAACCGCAGGAGGTGCAACACTTGCGCCCACACCTCCCCCCTCACTTCTCTCCAAGGCCCCAAAGGAAACTTACATATCCGCCAGAGATTCACCTGCACCTCCACCCACATCATCTACTGCATCCGCTGCAGCCGGTGTGGCCTCCTCTATATTGGGGAGACAGGCCGCCTACTTGCGGAGCGATTCAGAGAGCACCTCTGGGCCACCCGGACGAACCAACCCAACCAACCTGTAGCACAGCATTTCAACTCCCCCTCCCACTCCCCCGAGGATATGCAGGTCATTGGACTCATCCACCGCCAAACCACAACAACCCGACGGTCGGAGGAGGAGCGTCTTATCTTCCGACTGGGAACCCTCCAACCACAGGGGATGAACTTGGACTTCACCAGTTTCTTCATACCCCCTCCCCCCACCTTGTCTCAGCCGGATCCCTCCAGCCCGGCACCGCCTTCCTGACCTGCAGTCTTCTTCTTGACCTCTCCGCCTCCATCCTACTCCGACCTATCACCCTCACCTTGACCTCTTTCCACCTATCACATTTCCAACGCCCCTCCTCCAAGTCCCTCCTCCCTACCTTTTATCTTCTCCTGCTGAACACTCTCTGCTCATTCCTGAAGAAGGGCCTGTGCCCGAAACGTCGAATCTCCTGTTCCCTGGATGCTGCCTGACCTGCTGTGCTGTTCCAGCAATAAAGTTTCAACCTTCAGCCCATCACTTCTGCTCCAGCCAAAAACAACCCTCTAACTATTCTAATCCCATTTCCCAACCCATGGCCCTATCTGTCTTGGCATTGCGAGTGCACATAGAATCCCTGCAGTTTGGGAACAAGGCATTAGGTCCAACAAGTCCACCCACGCAGATCCATTCCCCTACTCTATTACTCTATGTTTACCCATAACTAATGCACCTAACCTACACATCCCTGAACACTATGAGCAATTTAGCATGACCAATCCGCCTAACCTGCACATCTTTGGACTGTGGGAGGAAACCAGAGCACCCAGAGGAAACACACGCAGATATGGGGACAATGTGCAAACTCCACACAGACAGTCACTCGAGGCTGCTATCGAACGTGGGTCCCTGACACTGTGAGGCAGCATTGCTAACCACTGAGCCACTGTGTCACCCCATCTAATTGCTTCTTCAATGTGATAAGGGTTCCTACCTCTCCCACCCTCACAGGCAGTGAGTTCCAGGCTCCCACCTCCCTCTGGGTGAAAAAGTGGAAATGTAATGTCAATGTATTGAAGACCCTGTGGTCATTTGTGTACCCAGGGATGGGAAAAGTCTGGTATTTCATTGCAGAGGGCCTTTCTCCTGTGACTGGTCAGCGTGTCAGAGATTACAGTGCTCTTTAAATAGCAAATCTTGTTCCTTACCTTTCCTTCCTGACAAAATCATGATACACAGTGAGGTTATACGATGCAGAGAGAGTGCTGTCCTCTGGTTGACAGATTGAAGCACTGTGGAGGCCCAGGTAGAAGTACCTGAATATGATTCCTGATACTATCACAGGACAGCCTTACAATACACAACAGGTTGCAAGCTGCACTTTAACAGCAGACAGACAGAAACACCAATACCAGGGAAAATTACTCCATCTAAAAACGGCTCACAGCAAATGGGTTGGATATATGTCTTAATCAGAGTGCTGTCTCAACTCCATATGCAGCATTGGCAGTAATCCAACCGTATAAATAAATACAATTGTTATTTTTAAAATATTGGTTTGGGACTTTCCATGACCTACATTAACTCATAAAGCGCAAAGCCAATATTATTGGTTGCCTCCGTGTGATTTATTTCAATTTGAGACTGGACTTTTATAAATGGGCATCTCCCTTTAAGCACTCTGTGTGTATCTGGGGAGGGATAGGCCGCAGCACTGGGAAAAGGAACACTTGTGTCTTTTCAATCTGCTTCAGTCCCCTTTATCTGCAGTGACCTTCAGTGGCTCTTCACTGAAGGTCATTTTAAAGACATTAGCTCCTTCAAGTATTTCAGTTATTTTTGTAGTTGTTGTTACTTATTTATCAGCAGTCCCTGTAAAGCAATGCCCCTGGCATTATACTTTGAATGGAATGAACTGAGTTTGAAACAGTCTTGCTGACACAATGAGAACGCTGACTCCAGGTTTTATGACAACCCACTTTAAGGAGGGTTAAAGGGTTAAAACCAAGAACTGGAAGTGACAGAGGCTAAATTGAGGGACAACAAACGGGTTGCTGTGGAGACAAAAGAAGCTGTCATGAACTTCCAATTTCCATGCATGTTCAAAGGCCCTCAGGGTAAACCCTGAACCCTGGCCAAAACATCATTATCCCGGCTTGCTAAGGACAACTTTCTGAACTGCATACAAGTCAGTGTGCCAAAACTGTCTGGGTGTGACTAATATAACTGCAGAAAATAAGTTGATGCCTCTGAGGCAACATTTGTACAAACAGAATGTAGATACATGCATATAAATTCATTTTATGCAGCTGATGTCTCAACAGCTTTTATACGCCTTGACCATGTTTTCTTGGGAAGTCTGCCCATGAACATCTTTCTTCCATTAACCACTCTCATCATCAATCATCTGCAATTCTTCCCATTGGGGTTCAAATGCATGGATTAAACATGTGCTGGAAAACAGAGTGTCCTAGCGACACCTCTTCTTCCAAATTATAAAGCATCAACAGCACAGCAATGGGACATTTAGCCCATTGTTCCATCCCCCCAGGATTTTCATGCCACCGTCTTCACCTTGGCATATCCCTCAATTCCTTTCTCGTGTACTCGCTTTTCTCAGTTCCTCTGAAATGTGCTCACTATCTCAAACTGTCCCATAGTGACTCAGTGGTTAGCACTGCTGCTTTACAGAGCCAGAGTTGCCAGTTCAATCCCAGCGTCAGGAGACTGCCAGTATGGAGTTTACTCATTCTCCCATATTTGTGTAGGCTTCCTCTAGACACTCTGGATTGTCTCCCATTGTGCCGGCTAAGTGGATTAGTCATGGGAAATGCAAGGTTACAGGGACTTGGTGTTTGGAGGGTCAGCCTGGGCTGAATGGCCTGTTTCCACACTGCAGGAATTCTATTTAATTCCCCAAGATTATGAGCAGCATCCCTAAATTTTCCGGGCTAGAAATGTGTAAATCCATTTCATTCAACAGATTTTACAGCAGCTCATCAGAAAAGTGCCATCCCAAACAGCACAGAGTTGCTGTGAATAATGAGCATATAATTCATTGGTTTTTTTGAAAATAATGTTTAATTTTAGGATTTAAACTTGCAGTTGTGAAAAAATAGGAAACATTGAGAAACGGGGCAGCATGGGTGGCTCAGGGACTCAGGTTCGATTCCAGCCTCAGGCGACTGACTGTGTGGAGTTTGCACATTCTCCCTGTGTCTGTGTGGGTTTCCTCCAGGTGCTCCGGTTTCCTCCCACAGTCACAAAGATGTGCAGGTCAGGTGCATTGGCCACGGTAAATTGCCCATAGTGTTAGGTACATTAGTCAGGGGTAAACATAGGGTAGGGGAATGGGCCTGGGTGAGTTACTCTTCAGAGGGTCAGTGTGGACTTTTTGGGCCAGATGGTCTGTTTCCACCCTGTAGGGAATTGAATCTAGTTGAGAAACTGATAAGCAGCCATGAAGTATTGCAATTC
Source organism: Chiloscyllium plagiosum (assembly GCF_037043375.1). NCBI lineage: Eukaryota > Metazoa > Chordata > Chondrichthyes > Orectolobiformes > Hemiscylliidae > Chiloscyllium > Chiloscyllium plagiosum. The sequence continues at coordinate 116,058,161 of NW_028270148.1, forward strand.
AAAGAGGCCTAGAATTAATTACTGTTAATTTTGTTTGTCTTACCAAGTCAGGGTTGATAGTGAAATAAGTTTAAACAATTAACGATCCAGCTCCAAGATGCAATGGAACAAAGAGTCTTCAGGGAAGATCCATTCAAAATATAAATTACTACACTCAGGTGTAGAATCAAAGAGTTATGTTGAAGGTAAAATAAGTAGTTTGCATAGCTGCTTAAATCATCCCAATGTGTGCCATTTTGCCATATAGGATAGAGTCCTGGTAAGAGCGTCATTTTGTTTAATTTATCTACGCATGGCTGCTAACAATAACAGTTTGGGTTCTGTGAAGAAACATTAACCAGAAGATTAACTTGTACTTGCAGGTGTACGAATGTCCTTTAGGGAAGGTAACTGCTGTCCTTAACCGATGTGGTCTACATGTGACTCCAAACCCACAGCAATGTGGGTGACTCTCAAATACCCTGTGGGCAATTATTCCTCTGGGGAATTAGGGACGGGCAATAATTGCTGGGCTGGCCAGCAATTCCCTCATCCCGTAAATGAATAAAAGTTTGAGGAAGTAATCGACAGTGGTGCTCAAAGAGCTTTGTGGGAGAAGGAAAGAGCGGGACAGAAGCTATTCTGGGAAAAGGCTGTTCCTATATCTCCAAAGCCAGGACAAGAAGTCCACAGTTGTGAAGTCTTTAAAGCAAGTTTTGAGTACTTTAGCCAAAGATTAATGGAAGGATCCTCACCAAACTGTTACCTCAAGGAACAGCTAGAACACTAAAGGAGAACTAAGGGCTGTGGCATGCCTTTGGATTGAGCCCTCCAGATTTTGAAAGGCAAGTGAACTCTTTGGGGAGAAATAAAAAGTTTAATGGAGTATACAGCATAAGTCTTTACAAACTGTAATGTTAATGGGGGCTTACTTTGGTTAACTCTTTTTGATATAACATTTGTTTTTGTTTAAAATGTAACATCTTGTGGTGCAGTTCTATTGGTTAATTGTGGGGTGTTCAGATTTTTTTCATTAAATGTTAACAGTGTGTGACAGGTTTGTCACGGAACGCTGCACAAAGCTACATAATAAGGAGTTGGACTGAATATGTTCGATATGTGCAGACTTCCCTTTATACTCTTCCCACGAGATATCACACGTCTATATATTCCCTTTAAGCCTATTGCGTTGATAAAGGTTTTAATTATTCCAGAGAAATGTTCACCCTCTTACTCGGTGTAGAAGTGACCAAAGATGTTTGCGTTGATGTTGCTGGATCAGTGCAATCATTCTGCAAAGCAGACCCTGTTCCTCAGATACTGGACTGAAGTGCCAGACTACAATGAGGAGGGAGGCCTTTCGGGCTATCGAGCCCATACCAGACAGAGCTTTCCATATCATCCGGCTTCTCCCACCTTTTCTTCACATCGGTTACAAATCCCCTTTGCGCTGACGGTAAATCACAGACAGGGATGGGGAGGGTCGCCATGTCAGAGGGGAAGACGAATGGTCACTGGATCCAAAACATTAACTCGGTTTCTCACTCCACAAATGCTCCTGGATCTGCTGAGGGCACAGTAAGACACTCCAGCCACAGCTCCTCAGCTCCACCCTTTTTTTTTCTCTTTTTCTGCAGTTTTCATTTTCAAACTTAAACTTACCCCTCATTGGCAAGACCCAGAGGGGAGTCCCAGAGTGGAGGCCTGTGCAAGGGAAGGGGGTCCCGGAGCGGAGGCAAGGCCACTGGGGACTGGAAGCCTCGAGGTTTGAAACCTGGGATGTCTGGAGGCTGGGCCCGGGATGCCTGGAGGCTAGGCTCAGGCTGTCTGAGTGGTCTGGTGGTTCAGTGCTGGGACGGACTTGGTGAAAAGAATAAAATTCATTAACTTTTTTTAAAAAACTTCTCTATTCTTTTGCAAAACTTTTATTTATTACTCTTTCGAGTCTGTAACACACATGTAAGTGTCTGTACCGAGCTACCCTCTACCTAGGATGGTGCCAAAGTAATGGCATTACAGACAATAAAGCTGGCTCAATTCGATTCAATTTATAGTCATAGAGATGTACAGCATGGAAACAGACCCTTTGGTCCAACCTGTCCATGCCGACCAGATATCCCAACCCAATCTAGTCCCACCTGCCAGCACCCGGCCCATATTCCTCCAAACCCTTCCTATTCATATACCCATCCAAATGCCTTTTAAACGCGGGTTCAGTTCCCGCCTCAGGCGACTGTCTGTGTGGAGTTTGCACGTTCTCCCCGTGTCTGCGTGGGTTTCCTCCGGGTGCTCCGGTTTCCTCCCACAGTCCAAAGATGTGCAGGTCAGGTGAATTGGCCATGCTAAAATTGTCCGCAGTGTTAGGTAAGGGGTATATGTAGGGGTATGGGTGGGTTGTGCTTCGGCGGGGCGGTGTGGACTTGTTGGGCCGAAGTGCCTGTTTCCACACTGTAAGTAATCTAATCTAATCTAATCTAATCTAAATGTTGCAATTGTACCAGCCTCCACCACATCCTCTGGCAGCTCATTCCATACATGTACCACCCTCTGTGTGAAAAAAGTTGCCTCTTAGGTCTCTTTTATATCTTTCCCCTCTCACCCTAAACCTATGCCCTCGAGTTCTGGACCCCTCCCCCACCCCAGGGAAAAGACTTTGCCTATATACCCTATCCATGCCCCTCATGATTTTGTAAACCTCTATAAGGTCACCCCTCAGCCTCCGACGCTCCAGGGAAAACAGCCCCAGCCTGTTCAGCCTATTCCTATAGCTCAGATCCTCCAACCCTGGCAACATCCTTGTAAATCTTTTCTGAACTCTTTCAAGTTTCACAACATCTTTCCAAAAGGAAGGAGACTAGAATTGCACACAATATTCCAACAATGGCCTAACCAATGTCCTGTACAACTGCAGCATCACCTTCCAACTCCTGTACTCAATACTCTAACCAATAAAGGAAAGCATACCAAACGCCTTCTTCACTATCCTATCTACCTGCGACTCCACTTTCAAGGAGCTATGAACCTGCACTCCAAGGTCTCTTTGTTCAGCAACACTCCCTAGGACCTTACCATTAAGTGTATAAGTCCTGCTAACATTTGCTTTCCCAAAATGCAGCACCTCGCATTTATCTGAATTAAACTCCATCTGCCACTTCTCAGCCCATTGGCCCATCTGATCCAGATCCTGTTGTATTCTGAGGTAACCCTCTTCGCTGTCCACTATACCTCCAATTTTGGTGTCATCTGCAAACTTACTAACTGTACCTCTTATGCTCACATCCAAATCATTTATGTAAATTACAAAAAGTAGAGGACCCAGCACCGATCCTTGTGGCACTCCACTGGTCACAGGCCTCCAGTCTGAAAAACAACCCTCCACCACCACCCTCTGTCTTCTATCTTTGAGCCAGTTCTGTATCCAAATGGCTAGTTCTCCCTGTATTCCATGAGATCTAACCTTGCTAATCAGTCTCCCATGGGGAACCATGTCGAACGCCTTACTGAAGTCCATATAGATCACATCTACTGCTCTGCCCTCATCAATCCTCTTTGTTACTTCTTCAAAGAACTCAATCAAGTTTGTGACACATGATTTCCCACGCACAAAGCCATGTTGACTATCCCTAATCAGTCCTTGCCTTTCCAAATACATGTATATCCTGTCCCTCAGGATTCCCTCCAACAACTTGCCCACCACAGACGTCAGGCTCACTGGTCTATAGTTCCTGGCTTGTCCTTATCAGAGCTGAAAATGTGTTGCTGGAAAAGCGCAGCAGGTCAGGCAGCATCCAGGGAACAGGAGAATCGACGTTTCGGGCATAAGCTCTTCTTCAGGTCCTGAAGAAGGGCTTATGCCCGAAACGTCGATTCTCCTGTTCCCTGGATGCTGCCTGACCTGCTGCGATTTTCCAGCAACACATTTTCAGCTCTGATCTCCAGCATCTGCAGACCTCACTTTCTTCTTGTCCTTACCACCCTTATTAAACAGTGGCACCACATTTGCCAACCTCCAGTCTTCCTGCACCTCACCTGTGACTATCGTTGATACAAATATCTCAGCAAGAGGCCCAGCAATCACTTCTCTAGCTTCCCACAGAGTTCTCGGGTACACCTGACCAGGTCCTGAGGATTTATCCACCTTTATGCATTTCAATACATCCAGCACTTCCTCCTCTGTAATATGGACATTTTGCAAGGAGTCACCATATATTTCCCTACAATCTACATCTTCTATATCCTTTTCCACAGCAAATACTGATGCAAAATATTTGTTTAGTATCTCCCCCATTTTCTGTGGCTCCACACAAAGGCCTCCTTGCTGATCTTTGAGGGACCCTATTCTCTCCCGATTTACCCTTTTGTCCTTAATGTATTTGTAAAAACCCTTTGGATTCTCCTTAACTCTAATGGGCTGAGAAGTGGCAGATGGAATTTAATTTAGATAAATGCAAGGTGTTGCATTTTGGGAAAGCAAATCTTAGCAGGACTTATAGACTTAATGGTAAGGTCCTAGGGAGTGTTGCTGAACAAAGAGACCTTGGAATGCAGGTTCATAGCTCCTTGAAAGTGGAGTCGCAGGTAGATAGGATAGTGAAGAAGGCATTTGATATGCTTTCCTTTATTGGTCAGAGTATTGAGTACAGGAGTTGGGAGGTCATGTTGCGGCTGTACAGGACATTGGTTAGGCCACTGTTGGAATATTGCATGCAATTCAGGTCTCCTTCCTATCGGAAAGATGTTGTGAAACTTGAAAGGGTTCAGAAAAGATTTACAAGGATGTTGCCAGGGCTGGAGGATCTGAGCTACAGGGAGAGGCTGAACAGGCTGGGGCTGTTTCCCCTGGAGCGTCGGAGGCTGAGAGGTGACCTTATAGAGGTTTATTAAAATTATGAGGGGCATGGATAGGATAAATAGACAAAGTCTTTTCCCTAGGGTGTGGGGAGTCCAGAACTAGAGGGAATAGGTTTAGGGTGAGTGGAAAGATATAAAAGAAACCTAAGGGGCAACATTTTCACGCAGAGCGTGGTACATGTATGGAATGAGCTGCCAGAGGATGTGGTGGAGGCTGGTACAATTGCAACATTTAAGAGGCATTTGGATGGGTACATGAATAGGAAGGGTTTGGAGGGATATGGGCCAGGTGCTGGCAGGTGGGACTAGATTGGGTTAGGATATCTGGTCAGCATGGACGGGTTGGACCGAAGGGTCTGTTTCTGTGCTATACATCTCTATGACTCTATGTCCCCTTTTTGCCCTCCTGATTTCCCTCTTAAGTATACTCCTACTGCCTTTATACTCTTCTAAGGATTCACTTGATCTAGCCTGTCTATACCTTACATATGCTTCCTTCTTTTTCTTAACCAAACCCTCAATTTCTTTAGTCATCCAGCATTCCCTATACCTACCAGCCTTTCCTTTCACCCTGACAGGAATATACTTTGTCTGGATTCTTGTTATCTCATTTCTGAAGGCTTCCCATTTTCAAGCTGTCCCTTTCCCTGCAAACATCTGCCCCCAATCAGCTTTTGAAAGTTCTTGCCTAATACCATCAAAATTAGCCTTTCTCCAATTTAGAACTTTAACTTTTAGATCTGGTCTATCCTTTTCCATCACTATTTTAAATCTAATGGAATTATGGTCGCTGGCCCCAAAGTGCTCCCCCACTGACACCTCAGTCACCTGCCCTGCCTTATTTCCCAAGAGTAGGTCAAGTTTTGAACCTTCTCTAGTAGGTACATCCACATACTGAATCAAAAAATTTTCTTGTACACACTTAACAAATTCCTCTCCATCTAAACCCTTAACATTATAGCAGTCCCAGTCTATGTTTGTAACATTAAAATCCCCTCCCATAACCATCCTATTATTCTTACAGATAGCTGAGATCTCCTTACAAGTTTGTTTCTCAATTTCCCTCTGACTATTAGGGGGTCTATAATACAATCCCAATAAGGTGATCATCCCTTTCTTATTTCTCAGTTCCACCCAAATAACTTCCCTGGATGTATTTCCAGGAATATTCTCCCTCAGCACAGCTGTAATGCTATCCCTTATCAAAAATGCCACTCCCCCTCCTCTCTTGCCCCCCTTTCTATCCTTCCTGTAGCATTTGTATCCTGGAACATTAATCTGCCAGTCCTACCCATCCCTGAGCCATGTTTCTGTAATTGCTATGATATCCCAGTCCCATGCCCTGAGTTCATCTGCCTTCCCTGTTAGGCCCCTTGTATTGAAATAAAGCAGTTTAATTTATTAGTCCTACCTTGTCCCTGCCTGCCCTGACTGTTTGATTCACTTCTGTTCTCAACTGTACCAGTCTCAGATTGATCTTTTTCCTCACTATCTCCCTGGGTCCCCCCCCCCTCCCTCCCTTACTAGTTTAAATTCTCCCGAGCAGCTCTCGCAAATTTCCCTGCCAGTATATTAGTCCCCTTCCAATTTAGGTGCAGTCTGTCCTTCTTGTACAGTTCACTCCTACCCCAAAAGAGCTTCCAATGATCCAAAAATGTGAATCCTTCTCCCATACACCAGATCCTCAGCCATGCATTCATCTGCTCTATCCTCCTATTCCTGCCCTAACTAGCTCATTGCACCGGGAGTAATCCAGATATTACTACCCTTGAGGACCTCCTTTTTAAATTTCTGCCTAACTCTCTGTAATCACCCTTCAGAATCTCAACCTTTTCCCTTCCTATTTCGTTGGTTCCAATGTGGACAATGACCTCCTGCTGGCCCCTCTCCCCCGTGAGAACATTCTGCACCCTCTCTGAGACATCCTTGATCCTGGCACCAGGGAAATAACACACCATTCTGCTTTTTCTCTGCTGGCCACAGAAACGTCTGTCTGTACCTCAGACTACAGAATCCCCTAACACAATTGATCTCTTGGAATCCAACGTACCCCTTGTTGCATTAGAGCCAGTTTCAATACCAGAAACTTGGCTGTTCTTGCTACGTTCCCCTGAGAATCCATCACCCCCTACATTTTCCAAAACAGCATACCTATTTGAAATGGGTATATCCATAGAACACACCTGCACTAGCTGTCTACGTCTCTTACCCTTCTTGGAGTTAACCCATCTGTGTGACTGTATCTGGGACTTTCCCCCCTTCCTATAACTACCATCCATCACATACTGTTGCTGCTGCAAATTCCTCATTGCTTCTAACTGTCTCTCCAACCGATCCATTCGATCTGATAAGATTCGCAACCAACAGCATTTATTGCAGATATAATCCACAGTAACCCTTAAACTCTCTTTAAACTCCCACATCTGACAAGAAGTAAATCTCACTGTACTAAAGGCCATTTTTGCTCCTTCACAATCGACCCAGAAAATAACACCATCTTATTCCTCTACAAAACACTGCCCCTGGTTAGATTAATAGTTTCGGCTTATATTTTAAGTTTAATCAAGAGACATATCTCAAAAAACATATAATCAAGAAAGAACCCACTCTACTCACTACTGCAGACTTTCTGTCGGCCATTTAAAACGATTAACTTATCTGATTCTGTGCTGTGAACTTCACCTGAACAGTTCCTCCAAGATCAGTTGTGAATTTCACTGTTTGTTAGTTTTCCCAGATGCACTTCAATGTCCAACGATACATGAATTCAAACAGTAAAAGCAGTTCTGATTTCCAGTATCCATAATTATACAGGGTTTTTTTGGGAAACATTTAGTGATCAGTATTTGTTGTACTAAAGGGTGAGAATTTTCTACACTATTCTGGAGTGTTGAGCCCATTGTCCTGTCGAGACAGCCTCTAATTTGTGGGTGTGGTGGTATTATACGCTGATACATGTGGTGCTCTGATGTGAGCCTGGGTACCAGTTACTGGAGGCCAGTGGTCAGGGTGACGTGCTGCACTCCTCCCTATGCCAGTCTAAAGGCTGTTCACTCATCTGTGATGGAAGATGGGATGCAAGTAGGCCCTTGTCTCTCATAACATGATGTTCTTTATTCCATCTCAGTAATTATGTACAAATTACATTAACACTCCAGCATTTTAAATACTCCTAACAAGAAGTATCATCAAAGATACATGTGCTTCCATCAAGTGACTATTCCATGCTTCAAGGCATTCTCCACCCAGAGACTGTGTGAACTCATCAGACTGAGCTGGGCAGAACTCAGGCCAGCTTGGACATTTCGGAATGGGCTGCAGATAAATGGCTTCACCCAGAGAGAGGGGAGCCGGGGGGATTTCTCACCCAGAGAGAGGGGAGCCGGGGGATTTCTCACCCAGAGAGAGGGGAGCCGGGGGATTTCTCACCCAGAGAGAGGGGAGCCGGGGGATTTCTCACCCAGAGAGAGGGGAGCCGGGGGGATTTCTCACCCAGAGAGAGGGGAGCCGGGGGGATTTCTCACCCAGAGAGAGAGGGGAGCCGGGGGGGATTTCTCACCCAGAGAGAGGGGAGCCGGGGGATTTCTCACCCAGAGAGAGGGGAGCCGGGGGGATTTCTCACCCAGAGAGAGGGGAGCCGGGGGGATTTCTCACCCAGAGAGAGGGGAGCCAGGGGATTTCTCACCCAGAGAGAGGGGAGCCAGGGGATTTCTCACCCAGAGAGAGGGGAGCCGGGGGATTTCTCACCCAGAGAGAGGGGAGCCAGGGGATTTCTCACCCAGAGAGAGGGGAGCCAGGGGATTTCTCACCCAGAGAGAGGGGAGCCGGGCGATTTCTCACCCAGAGAGAGGGGAGCCGGGGGGATTTCTCACCCAGAGAGAGGGGAGCCGGGGGATTTCTCACCCAGAGAGAGGGGAGCCGGGGGATTTCTCACCCAGAGAGAGGGGAGCTGGGGGATTTCTCACCCAGAGAGAGGGGAGCCGGGGGATTTCTCACCCAGAGAGAGGGGAGCCGGGCGTTTCTCACCCAGAGAGAGGGGAGCCGGGGGATTTCTCACCCAGAGAGAGGGGAGCCAGGGGATTTCTCACCAAGAGAGAGGGGAGCCGGGGGATTTCTCACCCAGAGAGAGGGGAGCCGGGCGTTTCTCACCCAGAGAGAGGGGAGCCGGGGGATTTCTCACCCAGAGAGAGGGGAGCCAGGGGATTTCTCACCAAGAGAGAGGGGAGCCGGGGGATTTCTCTGCCAGAGAAAGCGGTCAACACCAAGACATTCTCTGATTTCATGAAGGAGTTGGACACAGCACTTGGGACACAGCATTTAGGACTAAAGCACTTGGGACTAAAGCACTTGGGACACAGCACTTGGGACTAAAGCATTTGGGACTAAAGCACTTGGGACTAAAGCACTTGGGACTAAAGCAGTTGGGACTAAAGCATTTGTGGGAAAAGCAGGAATATGCTTCTGAGTTGGACGATCTGCCATGATCATAACAAATGGGCAGAGCCGGTTCTAAGGGCCGAATGCCCTCCTCCTGTTCCTATTTTCTATGTTTCTATATTTGTATGAACTCTTTCAGGACCATTACCTTCCCAAAGGTGTCACTGTGTAAGGGCTATTGGGATAACACTAATGCTTAGCGATGATCAAGGGTGGGGGGGAGGGGTGTTCGCAGCCCCTTCCTGTTTTCACACTGTAAGAGTGGACTAAGCAGTTCAAAAAGGCAGCTCATCACCACCATCTCCAGGACAATACACACTGGCCAGCCAATGAATGAAACAGGCAGCATAGACACACATGGTGTAGGGATTGTAACGAGGTCAGCCAAGGGGACCTCATAGATTATGAGTTCCCTGATTGGACCAGGTTATCAGCCCCAATCAGGAAGCCCTGGCTGACAGGTAGAAACAGGAGTGTCAGAGATACTGACACTCTGAGAGCTAACCCTGAAGAGGCAGTACTAAAGTCAGGACTCTCCACATGTAAATAAAGGGTGACTTGGTAACGGGATACTGCCCTCTGTGCAGTTATTTCACCTGAAACTTTCAGTCAAGCTAAAAATCTACCCAGACCCCAGCATTACTACTTGCTGTCCTCAGCAAGAGTAAACATATAGATTAACATGTGAGGTAATATTACTGTCAGGTCGTTCAATCTCAACAACATCTTGCTCATCGACTTTGTCCAATGTTTTGATTGGAGAATTATCTGAGCTCGAGTTTTTTAATCAATGCTTCCTGGTTTTAATCCTGTTGCTATGGATAATTACCAAATAGGCAGATAATTCCCAGAGTTTTATATCAATTATTTTATTTTAGGGAATGCTTACCCAAATAATAATCCTGTGAGGTGTAAGGATTGACTCACTGCAGCACTGTCTGATGGCAGTGATCCCACAGAACCTGACAGTGAGACAGCAGAGGAAGCCATTCAGCCCACCATAGCTGGGCCAACTCTTTCAAAGAGCTCGCTCAATAATCCTACCCCTTGCTCATTCCCCATTCTTTTCAGGTACACAGATCCAATTCCCTTTCAAAATGCATTATTGTTGAATCCTTTCCCTTGCAGAAAAATGTGTTGCTGGAAAAACGCAGCAGGTCAGGCAGCATCCAAGAAGCAGGAGAATCGACGTTTCAGGCATAAGCCCTTCTTCAGGAACTCAAAGACAAACCACACCCTCTATCTGAAATCTCATGGTTCCTTTCCCTTGCAGTCAGAGTGTTCAAGATCACCAAAACCTCATCACACTTTTTTTAAACAATCTCTTCCTCTTTCCCCTGGTTCTTTTGCTGATTAGCTTCACTGTGTGACTTCTGAGGCTATCTTTGAGGTTAAATCCACTGAAACACCACTAATTAACAGCTGATAAGCCATTCCCATTGACATAGGAACTCAAAGACAAACCACACTCTCTATCTGAAATCTCATGCTTCCTGCTGGAACAGTCAACATCCTAAAACACCAAGGACAACTCAAACAACCAAGCACTGAGGTCCCAGGTTTCAACAGTCCAGAGTCAGAAGTCACATGACACCAGGTTACAATCCAATAGGTTTATTTAAAATCACTGATGTCACCTGACGATGGGGCAGCAGACCGAAAGCTTGTGATTCCAAATAAACCTGTTGACTATAACCCCGGTATCGTGTGACTTCTGACCTTGTCCATCCCAGTCTCCACATCAACATTCCAGGAAGTGAGCACTGGAGGAGGGGGTAGTGCAGCAAGAGGAATCGAGGGAAAAGGCAGGAAAGTGGAGTTGAGGATGATCTGATGAGCCATGGTCTCATTGAATGGCAGAGCAGGCTCGATGGGCTGAATGGTCTACTTCTGTTCCATGTCCCACAGCCCCTCCCAAGGACAGACACGTTAAATGGTGTCCGAGTGTAAATGGCAATTGACTACAGATGCCCGTTGAGGAAGGGGATTGCACACGTGAGCCACTGAATATGTTGACTGTGTTTCCCCCAGCCCCAGGTGAAGCCAGACTTTGGCCAGATTCCCACCATCAGCAGCAGCTTGGCTTTGTGCTGTTTGTCTGACCAAAGCTGAGCACATCTGTGTGACACCATTCTGATGAAACCTGCCCCATGCTCCAGTGACTATAGGATCCATAACGAACCATCTCCCACAGCCCTCCATTTCGGCTTCCTGCTTTTTATCCTCTGACATCCTCAGTGGGTCACGGTGGCTCAGCAGTTAGCACTGCTGTCTCACAGCACAGGGACCCGGGTTCGATTCCAGCCTCAGGTGACTGACTGTGTGGAGTTTGCACATTCTCCCCGTGTCTGCGTGGGTTTCCTCCTGGTGCTCCGGTTTCCTCCCACAATCCAAAGATCTGTAGGTTGGGGTGGATTTACCATGCTAAATTGTCCATTGTGTATGGGGATGTGCAGTTTGGTTGCATTACCCACAGAAAATGTAAGGTTACAGGGATAGAGTGGGATGGGTTTAGGTCAGATGCTCTTTGGAGGGTCAGTGTGGTCTCAATGGGTTGAATGGCCTGCTTCCACACTGTAGGGATTCTATGATTTGCCCCAACAGTTCAGGAGCAATACTTTTCTGATAAGAGCTCCGCCGCACCCCCACCCCCTCCACCCCCCCCCCCCCCACCCCCCCACCCCCCCCCACCCCCCGTCCAAATTAGTAATGAACCGCTGTGCTGTTGTATTCATCTCTTTCGGACTTATCCTCAGTCCCTGCCTTTCCTGCCATCTCTGAAAGCTCGAGACACTGCTGACTGGGTTTGTGCTGTGTCCCCATCATTGCATATTTCAGCTCAGTCCCCTGAGAGGAAACTAAAGATTAATTTTGTCTGGACTGGAAATTCAACACCACATACTTCAGTCAATTTTATTTACCGCTGGGGAATGTCTTCATGTCAAAGTGAAGGGGAGGGAGGTGTAGCTACCCTTTACATCTCCTGCTAGTCCAGACCTGAACACTATTAAATGATCAGGCTTAAGGCAAAAATTGCTAGCTGACATAGTAGCCCAGCTTAACTTCCACCTTTGCCATGCGGATTAGCAATAGAATTCGAGAAAGCTTGTTATGAAAACAACACTAATATGTTACCCTTAACCCCATTCTGTATCTCAGTTTCAGCAAGGAATTCCTCCACTATTCTACAAACCATCTGCACAATACAGGCTGAGAAGGAATCTCAGTGCTCCATCCTTTTACTCAGTACACTACACCCGTCACATAAACATCATCAACCATTTAGGATGTCAACACCACGTAAACATTTCTGCCACATGCACTGGCTTACATTTCAAACAGCTTCGGTGAACACTCCTTCATCCAGAGTCAAACATCTGCCAAAACCACCAGGATTAAACTTTTGGTGGATGTTGTTTTAACCGTAATATTTGAGAGCTAAACCGACAGTGGCTTGGGGAACTGCAGCTCATGGATTGGACCTGACTTTTTTTTTTAGATTACCTACAGTGTGGAAACAGGCCCTTCGGCCCAACAAGCCCACACCGACCCGCCGAAGCGCAACCCACCCATACCCCTACATTTACCCCTTACCTAACACTACGGGCAATTTAGCTTGGCCAATTCACCTGACCTACACATCTTTGGACTGTGGGAGGAAACCGGAGCACCCGGAGGAAACCCACGCAGACACGGGGAGAACGTGCAAACTCCACACAGTCAGTCGCCTGAGGCGGGAATTGAATCCGGGTCTCTAGCGCTGTGAGGCAGCAGTGCTAACCACTGTGCCACCGTGCCGCCCACTTTGTTCAATCTAATTATCCACGTTTGTCCACTTCAATAAAAATGTTTCATCAGCCAGCTGTGAAAGAGTTTGAGTGCCTGATATTTGTTTTACTGTTGTTGAGCCAAACAGCACAGAAACAGACCCTTTGGCCCAGCCAGTCCATGCCAACCATGTTCCCAAACTACATTCGTCCCACCTACCTGCAATACGTCCCTTCCTTCCAAACATTTCTTAATCATAAGTTCATCCAAATGTCTTTTAAATGTTGTAACTGTAGCCACATCCACCACTTTCTCCAGAAAATCATTCCACACACAAACCACACCCTGTCTAAAAACATTGTCCCTCATTTTTTTAAAAAAATCGTTCTCTTCTCACCTTCAAAGTATGCCCCCTAGCCTTGAAATCCCCCATCCTCAGGAAAAGACAGCTGCTATTCACCTTTTCGATTCCCCCCATGATTTTATAAACCTTTATAAGATCGTCACTCAACCTCCTATGCTTCCGTCAAAGAGTCCCAGACTATCCAGCCTCTCCTTACAACTCAAACCAGCACGGTGGCACGGTGGTTAGCACTGCTACCTAACAGCGCCAGAGACACAGGTTCAATTCCCGCCTCAGGCAACCATCTGTGTGGAGTTTGCACATTCTCCCCGTGTCTATGTGGGTTTCCTCCCACAATCCAAAAATATGCAGGTTAGGGGAATTAGCCATGCTAAATTGCCCGTAGTGTTAGGTGAACAGGTAAATATCAGGGAGTGGGTCTGGGTGGGTTGCGCTGCGTCGGGTCGGTCTGGACTTGTTGGGCTGAGGGGCCTGTTTCCACACTGTAGGGAATCTAATGTAAAAACCCTCCAGTCCCAGCAACATCCTGGCTTAGGGGTGGCACAGTGGTTAGCACTGTTGCCTCACAGTGCCAGGGACCTGAGTTCAATTCCTGCCTCGGGCAACTATCTGTGTGAAGTTTGCACATTCTCCCTGTGTCTGCGTGGGTTTCCTCCCACAGTCCAAAGCTGTGCAGGTCAGGGTGGATTGGCCATGCTAAATTGCCCGTAGCATTAGATGCATTAGTCAGGGGTAAATGTAGGGGAATGGGTCTGGGTGGATTGCTCTTTGGAGGGTCGGTGAGGACTTGTTGGGCAGAAGGACCTATTTCCACACTGTAGGGAATCTACCTAAACCTCTTCTGAGCCCTCTCCAATTTAATAATATCCTCCTTATAACAGGGCGATCAGAACTGGACACAGTACTCTAGAACACGCCTCACCAACATCCTGTACAATCTCAACCTGATGTCCCAACTCCTACACTCAAAGGACTGAACAATGAAGGCAAGCATGCTAAACCCCTTCTTAACCACCCAGTCTACCTGGGACGCAAACTTTAAAGAATTATGTATTTGAAACCAAGGTCTCTCTGTTCTACAACACTGCTATTGGAAATAATGAGAGTTTTGGAAATTGTTGAGATAAGATTAATTCAGTGGTTTGGGGTGGAATGATGACCTTGCACTGACCGGGTTGATGAGAGGTGACCAAGATTCCCTAGGGCAACAAGACCTTCAGCTGTCTTGAAGTTCCTGCTGCATTAGCACAAATAAGGATGGTTTTCCTTTAATCGTGTCACTCTTCCTCAGCAGGGTGGGCAATGGGACCAACTGATACCCTTCCTTTCACCTGAGCTGGACAATGGGATTTTAACAAAGGCAATGCCAGCGTGGGACATGACGGATGTGAAGATAAGTCTGTGGGCAAGGTTGAAACATATTTGACCATTACTGCGTTAAAAAAAAATCAAGCCTTAAATGATAGCACAAATACAGAACCTTGAGCAAAATATTTATGATCCAAAATACTGCTTTTTCAAACCTGAGTCAATCCTTGCCAAATTTTACCCAACAAAAGGAACACATTCTGGATGCCCTTTTGCTTCTCTGTAAAACATCTATTTTTGTCACGTGCACCTCTATTGCTTTTGCTTGAATTGAATTGGTAAATGAATAGATAAATGGCTTTGGAGGTATGTATTCCCAATTGTCTATTTATAGTCACAGTTTATGGAACTGCTAATGGGAGGGAAAATATTAGTTGAGGAACGTCTTATCCATTTACCAGAATTCAAGTGCAGTTCGCTGCCAGTGGTCAGGCAGGTCTAAAACATTTCATATCTTATCTCATTACTTCTAAGCCTGTATAATGGCAAGAATAGATTTTATTTTATATTATGTTGATAAAATTCATCAGTGCATCATCTTGTTCATGAGACTTTATTCCTTTTTGACTTCTTTTCACAGTAATAGGTTACTGATTGACTTCTCTATCTCTGATCTCATCTGATCCTTGAACTGGTTCATTCTCCGGATTACTGCGTCTCTCCCACTCTGCCTTCATCAGCTGGCGCATCAAAAAACCCAACCTCCTTCAGGGTCACCGCGCCATGACTCTGAGAAAACTGCTTCCTTACAAATTTCTTTACTTTCTTTCTCTTGAAATTGTATCACCTTCAAATTTGGTGCCCATTCTCTCTGCAGCTCAATGTTTGAATGCTTTAGGACTCAATCTGCTGTCCACCTCACCACAAACTAAAACAGCCCGAGTCAAAGTTACAAATGATCTCCTCTCTAACTGGAACCATGGGAAACACTGTTTGTTTTCTCATTGTCTCTCTCTCTCTCTCTCTCTCTCTTTTGCCTTTGACACAGTTGACAACATCATGCCCTCCAAGGTGTCTCCTCCATTTTTTCCACTCCTCCTTATCCCCTCACGTTCTCCCTCAATGACTCACTTTCCTATCCCACGCTGTCACTTCCTGCTGGATATATCATATTCACATCCAGCCCTTATGACACCATCCAGGGATGTGTTTGGATGATACTCTATTGATTTCATTACAGTGAGACTCACGCCAACAGCTCCTGATCTTCTCTCAGCTACCACCCTCCACACATTCAAGCGCTCTGCTGCTCCTTTCCTAACCCATAGGTCATGAGTCAGCCCTCTGCCCGATGACCAACGTTGGTTTCTGGTAGGCAGCAACACCTCAAATTTTAAAATTCATGTTTTTACATTCAACTTCCTCCATCATCAATAGAATCCCTACAGTGTGCAAACAGACCCATCGGTCCAATAAGTCCATACCGACCCTCTGAAGAGCAACCCACCCAGACCCATTTCCCTTCGACTAATGCACCTAACACTACGGGCAATTTAGCATGGCCAATTCACCTGACCTGCACATCTTTGGACTGTGGGAGGAAACCGGAGCACCCGGAGGAAACCCACGCAGACACGGGGAGAATGTGCAAACTCCACACAGAAATCGCCTAAGGCTAGAATCGAACCTGGGACCCTGGCACTGTGGGACAGCAGTACTAACCAGTGAGCCACCATGCCATCACAGGCAACCCACTACCACCCATCGTCTCTCTCTGCCAACTCCCTACCTCATTTTCTTGTAAGTTAATAAGTTACTGGTCAGTCGTATCAGCTATCCTCATTCGATTCTCCCAAAAGTTAGCGAACCCAAAATGGACAATTGCACAATTGTCAGCACAAATTACATCCAGTGTATTGTGACTCTCCACAATGTTTGGGCCTTGCTTTAAACAAAACACCCACAGCATTGAGCCTGCCCCAGAGGGAGGTAACTTTGCTCCTTCATGGAATGTGGGTGTCATGGATAAGACCAGCTTCAGTTCCCCTTCCCTAATTGCCCCTTGAACTGAGTGAGTTACTCAGCCATTCACATCGTCAACCCCGTTGCTGTGGGTCTGGGGGTCATGTGCAGGCCAGACCAGGTGTGGACAGCAGATTTCCTTCCCTGGAGAGATGGTGGTGAACCAGGTTGGGTTTTTTTTTTAAAAAAACGATAGTCACTGGTGATTTCATGGTCACCATCACTGATACCAGTTTCAATGAACTGAATTTCACTTCCACCTGCTGCTATGGTGGGATTTGAACCCATGACCCAGGACACCCCCTCTCCTCTGTCCCTCCCTGCCTCCTGCCCTGCTGCCCAAGTAATGGCCTGATCCAGTGACGTGATCACTATAATCACCTCATCTTCCCCAGACACATCTCCTCTAACTCCACTTCCAGCTTGATCTCCATTTTCCTTTATTTCCTTAGCGTTATGGACCAGGCCAGACCCCCTCAAAATATTTAAGGAAAGTAGCCTGGACCCTAGCTTTGCTCGTTGTTTTAAGCAGGTGTGTAGTGGATATTCCAGGAGGGATGCAGCTGATCAAACCACTTAGTTTTAAATGAAACAGAATTTATTTACAAGGTTACTGAATGAAACACAAACAACAGAAAGCAGAATACTGAATAACTTAACCTATCTGAAAACCCAACAGATCATCCCAACTTGATGATGTTGTTCCAAATTCCTACAACAATTCCCATAAACACCACTTGACAAAAAAGGTAAAATCAAGCACAGGGTATTACAGGAGAGAGAGAGAGATGCAAGGAGATTCAGCATGGAACACCCTCTTCCATGTAGCTGTTTCTTTCACCAGCAGTCTCAAAACTGAGTGACTGCTTTCTCTGAACAGCCAGACTGCTAAAACCCAACCACACCAGAGATAAGCTGAGCTGGGAGAACTGGCCACTCTCCTTTCATTGTACCAGTGTTTTTTATAAAGTTAAAAGCCTTTTCAAATAGATAAACTCAGACATTTCTGCACCTCTGCCTTGTACAACCCTTTTGAGAAAAAACAAGGACAACAGTCCCTTGTTAAATGAGCAGCATCATCACACTTAGTAGCTAAAAATCTATCGATTGCAGTCTTGACTCCCCCCCAATGCTCTGTAACATTAACAGTTCCAAAGTTTCAAATCCTCTGAGTGAAGGAGTGTCTGGTCACATCACTCTGAGTGAACTGACCCCATGTTTGGAGAACATGGAGCTTGTGTTCAGGAATGTTTCTCAACAACTACTCTGTCACATTGCTCAGGAATTGTACACTTCAATGGGATCACTGCTCAGCTTTGTAAACCCAGAGGAGTTTAAATCTGGTCTACTCACCTCTCCTCACTGAGTACTGCCTTCTGCCCAAGCTTTCTGCCAAGTAGGAGGTTAGAAAATTAAAATCTTTCCATCACATGGACACTTACAAAAAGAGCTTTTAAAAGCTTTGGATGCATTTCTTTCTGTTGTTTTGAAGCAACCTGCTTTATTGCAATGTGACTGGCAAAGTAATCGAGATAGCAAAATGACTGAAGTCGTTTCACATCTGGCCAGTCCCAGGTGGTGTATTGATTTTGAGATTAAAGTGCTTATTTTGTGATAAACCCAGTTTGAGTTGTTATAATTAAATTACATCAAGTCCACTCTCTTAAAAACATCAAGGAATATCTTATCAAGCACTCCGATTCCATTACAGGTTTGGGAATCTCTGGGATTGTGTTGGCGCCTTACAGGGTTATGTTCAGGAATAGCCAATGGGTTTGAGACAGCCTTATGGTGCAGTGGCTCTGTGACTACCCTCTTGAGCCACAGGTCAAATCGTACCTGCCCCAAAAAAATGCACATTTTCCAATCGACCTGTGCAGCGGCATTGTTACACATCACTGGAGCAAATAGGACTTGAACTCAGGCCTCCTGGTTCCAGTGACATGGACAGTACCACAGCTCCACCAGACGTATATCATAATAGGCTGGTGAAATTAACTGAGCGAGTAGGCCATTCATCCCATCAGAAATCTTCCCTGATGTCCCTCCTTCACCCCAAGACCCCACCTGCCCAGCTTAATCCAACCTCTGCATTTGCTTAAAACCTGTCACAACTTTGATTCCTTGCTGTTCTGGTGAATTGCCCCGGGTCTGAAATGTTCCTTCTTCCTGACTTTCCTGAATGCCACTTGCAGCTTCCTCTGATTTCATTCCAAATTTCCAGCAGCCGCAGTGAATTGTTTTCGACTCTCCCGGTATCAGGTGTCTCATCCTCGTTAAAGACCACGAGGCTTTCATTTCTGCCCAGTGGGATCAGCAAATCGGATTTTATGTACATGAAAATTCGAGAACAAAGCAGCTTAGCAACATAATAGTTAATTTAGTGCCCAAGTGCAGATTAAATGTTCTCAAATTTAGTTAGTGTGAAACAAAGGAATCTATTTCAGGTGATACAGTTCAAGGGAGTCTGTTAAATCTTTTTCAGGAACTTAATCCTCAGTTATCATCCATTATTTATCTATTTACCTGCATGATTCCACGGATCAGTGATGAAGTTTAAAAGATCGGTCTGAAGCAGTTGATTTCCTTTGAGCAAAGGAGGGGAGATTTGATAACTACAACAGGTTGGAGTATAACAGCAAAGTTCAAACTGCTCTCATCGTCTGATTGAACAACGATCAGAGGGACCCAAATACACAGGAAATACAGCAGGCAGGTGGTAGGGGGGAACTGCTCTTAATGTGGTGAATGACAATGGCCATGAGGTGTTGGGAGCACCACATCAACAGGAAATTAATCGACATTGAAGGAAATAGACCTGCATGGTCAGAGAGAAGTAGAATGGATTGCTACCTGGTTCCAAGACAACAGAGGACTGTTCCATGGAGGGCTGGCATGGAATCAATGGGCTGACTACCATATATGACCCTATGGCTCCACTCTGTATGACTGTAATGAAATGTTAGTGACATATTTTGTCTAGTTACATTCCTTAGAAGTACCTTGGGAGGTTTTACAAGATTTAAGATGCTCCGTAGATGCAAGTTCTCATTAGGAACACAGAAGCAGAAGAAGGACATTCAGCCCATCGTGCCTGCTCCATTATTCGAGCTCATGCTGACCACCCACCTCAATGCTGTAACCCCATACTATCCCCATATCCCTTGATGCCATTAAGTCTTTAGAAATCTATCAATTTCTGTCTTGAATTTACTCAACACCCACAGAATCTGGCTGACAGAATTCCCAAGACTCCCCATCCTCTGAGTAAATACATTCCTCATCGCAGTCCGAACTAATCAATCCCTTATTCTGATACGGTGTCCCCTGGTTAAAAGAACCCAATTCAGTCAGAGGAAACACCCTCCCCATACTCACCCCGTCACACACCCATCCTGTTATACACTCACCCCGTCACACACCCCCATCCTGTTATACACTCACCCCGTCACACACCCCCATCCTGTTATACACTCACCCCGTCACACACACCCATCCTGTTATACACTCACCCCATCACACCCCCATCCTGTTATACACTCACCCCGTCACACACCCCATTCCTGTTATACACTCACCCTGTCACACACCCGCATCCTGTTATACACTCACCCCGTCACACCCACATCCTGTTATACACTCACCCCGTCACACACCCCCATCCTGTTATACACTCACCCCGTCACACCCCCATCCTGTTATACACTCACCCTGTCACACATCCCCATCCTGTTATACACTCACCCCATCACACACCCCATTCCTGTTATACACTCACCCTGTCACACATCCCCATCCTGTTATACACTCACCCCGTCACACACCCCCATCCTGTTATACACTCACCCCGTCACACACCCCCATCCTGTTATACACTCACCCCATCACACACCCCATTCCTGTTATACACACACCCCGTCACACCCCCATTCTGTTATACACTCACCCCGTCACACCCCCCCATCCTGTTATACACTCACCCCGTCACACACCCATCCTGTTATACACTCACCCCGTCACACACCCCCATCCTGTTATACACTCACCCCGTCACACCCCCATCCTGTTATACACTCACCCCGTCACACACCCCATTCCTGTTATACACTCACCCCGTCACACACCCCAATCCTGTTATACACTCACCCCGTCACACACCCCCATCCTGTTATACACTCACCCCATCACACACCCCATTCCTGTTATACACTCACCCCGTCACACCCCCATTCTGTTATACACTCACCCCGTCACACACCCCCATCCTGTTATACACTCACCCCGTCACACACCCATCCTGTTATACACTCACCCCGTCACACACCCATCCTGTTATACACTCACCCCGTCACACACCCCCATCCTGTTATACACTCACCCCATCACACACCCCATTCCTGTTATACACACACCCCGTCACACCCACATCCTGTTATACACTCACCCCGTCACACACCCCCATCCTGTTATACACTCACCCCATCACACACCCCATTCCTGTTATACACGCACCCCGTCACACACCCCCATTCTGTTATACACTCACCCCGTCACACACCCCCATTCTGTTATACACTCACCCCGTCACACACCCCCATCCTGTTATACACTCACCCCGTCACACACACCCATCATGTTATACACTCACCCCGTCACACACCCACATCCTGTTATACACTCACCCCATCACACACCCCCATCCTGTTATACACTCACCCCGTCACACACCCCCATCCTGTTATACTCTCACCCCGTCACACACCCCATTCCTGTTATACACTCACCCCGTCACACACCCACATCCTGTTATACACTCACCCCGTCACACACCCCCATCCTGTTATACTCTCACCCCGTCACACACCCCATTCCTGTTATACACTCACCCCGTCACACACCCACATCCTGTTATACACTCACCCCGTCACACACCCCCATCCTGTTATACACTCACCCCGTCACACACACCCATCCTGTTATACACTCACCCCGTCACACACCCCCATCCTGTTATACTCTCACCCCATCACACACCCCATTCCTGTTATACACTCACCCCGTCACACACCCACATCCTGTTATACACTCACCCCGTCACACACCCATCCTGTTACACACTCATCCCATCACACACTCCATTCCTGTTATACATTCACCCCATCACACACCCCAAAACTGTTATACACTCACCCCGTCACACACCCCCATCCTGTTATACACTCACCCCGTCACACCCCCATCCTGTTATACACTCACCCCATCACACACCCACATTCTGTTATACACTCACCCCGTCACACACCCCCATCCTGTTATACACTCACCCCATTACACACCCATCCTGTTATACACTCACCCCGTCACACACCCCCATCCTGTTATACACTCACCCCGTCACACCCCCATCCTGTTATACACTCACCCCATCACACACCCACATTCTGTTATACACTCACCCCGTCACACACCCCCATCCTGTTATACACTCACCCCATTACACACCCATCCTGTTATACACTCACCCCGTCACACACCCACATCCTGTTATACACTCACCCCGTCACACACCCCCATCGTGTTATATACTCACCCCATCACACACCCACATCCTGTTATACACTCACCCCGTCACACACCCATCCTGTTACACACTCACCCCATCACACACTCCATTCCTGTTATACACTCACCCCGTCACACACACCCATCCTGTTACACACTCACCCCATCACACACTCCATTCCTGTTATACACTCACCCCGTCACACACCCACATCCTGTTATACACTCACCCTGTCACACATACCCATCCTGTTATACACTCACCCCGTCACACACCCCTATCCTGTTATACACTCACCCCGTCACACACCCATCCTGTTATACACTCACCCCGTCACACACCCCCATCCTGTTATACACTCACCCCGTCACACACCCCTATCCTGTTATACACTCACCCCGTCACACACCCATCCTGTTATACACTCGCCCTGTCACACACCCCCATCCTGTTATACACTCACCCCGTCACACACCCCTATCCTGTTATACACTCACCCCGTCACACACCCATCCTGTTATACACTCACCCCGTCACACACCCCTATCCTGTTATACACTCACCCCGTCACACACCCATCCTGTTATACACTCACCCCGTCACACACCCCCATCCTGTTATACACTCACCCCGTCACACACCCCTATCCTGTTATACACTCACCCCGTCACACACCCATCCTGTTATACACTCACCCCGTCACACACCCCCATCCTGTTATACACTCACCCCGTCACACCCACATCCTGTTATACACTCACCCCGTCACACACCCATCCTGTTATACACTCACCCCGTCACACACCCACATCCTGTTATACACTCATCCCGTCACATACCCACATCCTGTTATACACTCTCCCCATCACACCCCCATTCTGTTATACACTCACCCCGTCACACACCCCCATCCTGTTATACACTCACCCCGTCACACCCCCATCCTGTTATATACTCACCCCATCACACACCCCCATCCTGTTATAGAACATAGAAGAACATAGGAGAATACAGCGCAGTACAGGCCCTTTGGCCCTCGATGTTGCGCCGATCCAAGCCCACCTAACCTATACTAACCCACTATCCTCCATATACCTATCCAATGCCCGCTTAAATGCCCATAAAGAGGGAGAGTCCACCACTGCTACTGGCAGGGCATTCCATGAACTTACGACTCGCTGAGTGAAGAACCTACCCCTAACCTCAGTCCTATATCTACCCCCCCTTAATTTAAAGCTATGCCCCCTTGTAATACCCGACTCCATACGCAGGAAAAGGTTCACACTGTCAACCCTATCTAACCCCCTAATCATCTTGTACACCTCAATCAAGTCACCCCTAAACCTTCTTTTCTCTAATGAAAACAGACCCAAGTGTCTCAGTCTTTCCTCATACGATCTTCCTTCCATACCAGGCAACATCCTGGTAAACCTCCTCTGCACCCGTTCCAGTGCCTCCACATCCTTCCTATAGTATGGCGACCAAAACTGCACACAATATTCCAGATGCGGCCGCACCAGAGTCTTATACAACTGCATCATGACCTCAGGACTCCGGAACTCAATTCCTCTACCAATAAAAGCCAATACGCCATATGCCTTCCTCACCGCACTATTTACCAGGGTGGCAACTTTCAGAGATCTGTGTACATGGACACCAAGATCCCTCTGCTCATCCACACTACCAAGTATCCGACCATTAGCCCAGTACCCCATCTTTTTGTTATTCTTCCCAAAGTGGATCACCTCACACTTAGCTACATTGAATTCCATTTGCCAACTTTCTGCCCAGCTCTGCAGCTTCTCTATATCCTGCTGTAACCTGCCACATCCTTCCTCGCTGTCAACAACTCCTCCGACTTTCGTATCATCCGCAAACTTGCTCACCCAACCTTCTAACCCCTCTTCCAGGTCATTTATAAAAATGACAAACAGCAATGGTCCCAAAACAGATCCTTGCGGAACACCGCTAGTGACGGCACTCCATGAAGAAACTTTGCCATCAACTACTACCCTCTGTCTTCTTCCATCCAGCCAATTCCTAATCCAAACCTCCAACTCACCCTCAATGCCATATCTCCGTATTTTCTGCAGTAGCCTACCATGGGGAACCTTATCAAACGCCTTACTAAAATCCATATATACCACATCTACCGCTTTCCCCTCATCAACCTCCTTCGTCACCTTTTCAAAGAATTCAGTAAGGTTTGTGAGGCACGACCTGCCCTTCACAAAACCATGCTGACTATCCTTGATCACATTATTCCTATCCAGATGTGCATAAATCCTATCCCTTACAATTCTCTCTAAGACTTTGCCCACAACAGAAGTGAGACTCACCGGCCTATAGTTACTAGGGTTATCCCTACTCCCCTTTTTGAACAAGAGAACCACATTTGCTATCCTCCAGTCTTCTGGCACTACTCCTGTAGACAAAGAGGACATAAAAATCAAGGCCAATGGCTCTGCAATCTCCTCCCTTGCTTCCCAGAGAATCCTAGGATAAATGCCATCAGGCCCAGGGGACTTATCTATTTTCACCTTTTCCAGGATTTCCAACACCTCTTCTCTACATACCTCAAAGCCATCCATTCTACTTATTTGTGACTCAGTATTCACATCGACGACAATGTCCTGTTCCTGAGTGAATACTGACGAAAAGTATTCATTCAGTGTCTCCCCAATCTCTTCAGCCTCCACACGAAACTTCCCACTACTATCCTTGACTGAATACACTCACCCTTATACACTCGCCCTGTCACACACACCCATCCTGTTATACACTCACCCCGTCACACACCCCCATTCTGTTATACACTCACCCCGTCACACACCCATCCTGTTATACACTCACCCCGTCACACACCCCCATTCTGTTATACACTCACCCCGTCACACCCCCATCCTGTTATACACTCACCCCGTCACACACCCGCATCCTGTTATACACTCACCCCGTCACACCCCCATCCTGTTATACACTCACCCCGTCACACACCCCCATCCTGTTATACACTCACCCCGTCACACCCCCATTCTGTTATACACTCACCCCGTCACACACCCCCATCCTGTTATACACTCACCCCGTCACACACCCCCATCCTGTTATACACTCACCCCGTCACACCCCCATTCTGTTATACACTCACCCCGTCACACACCCCCATCCTGTTATACACTCACCCCATCACACCCCCCCATCCTGTTATACACTCACCCCATCACACCCCCATCCTGTTATACACTCACCCCATCACACCCCCATTCTGTTATACACTCACCCCATCACACCCCCATTCTGTTATACACTCACCCCATCACACCCCCCCATCCTGTTATACACTCACCCCATCACACCCCCATCCTGTTATACACTCACCCCATCACACCCCCATTCTGTTATACACTCACCCCATCACATCCCCATTCTGTTATACACTCACCCCGTCACACACACCCATCCTGTTATACACTCACCCCATCACACCCCCATCCTGTTATACACTCACCCCGTCACACCCCCATCCTGTTATACACTCACCCCATCACATACCCACATCCTGTTATACACTCACCCCGTCACACACCCACATCCTGTTATACACTCACCCCGTCACACACACCCGTCCTGTTATACACTCACCCCGTCACACACCCACATCCTGTTATTAACTCACCCCGTCACACACACCCGTCCTGTTATACACTCACCCCGTCACACACCCCCATCCTGTTATACACTCACCCCGTCACACACCCCCATCCTGTTATACACTCACCCCGTCACACACCCCCATCCTGTTATACACTCACCCCATCACACCCCCC
Organism: Chiloscyllium plagiosum; assembly: GCF_037043375.1. Lineage (NCBI taxonomy): Eukaryota > Metazoa > Chordata > Chondrichthyes > Orectolobiformes > Hemiscylliidae > Chiloscyllium > Chiloscyllium plagiosum. Next base: position 116,084,283 of record NW_028270148.1, read on the forward strand.
CATTCTGTTATACACTCACCCCGTCACAGCCCCATCCTGTTATACACTCACCCCATCACACCCACATCCTGTTATACACTCACCCCGTCACACACACCCATCATGTTATACACTCACCCCGTCACACCCACATCCTGTTATACACTCACCCCGTCACACCCACATCCTGTTATACACTCACCCCGTCACACCCCCATTCTGTTATACACTCACCCCGTCACACACCCCCATCCTGTTATACACTCACCCCGTCACACCCACATCCTGTTATACACTCACCCCGTCACACACCCCCATCCTGTTATACACTCACCCCGTCACACACACCCATCATGTTATACACTCACCCCGTCACACCCCCATCCTGTTATACACTCACCCCGTCACACCCCCATCCTGTTATACACTCACCCCATCACACCCCCATTCTGTTATACACTCACCCCGTCACACACACCCATCATGTTATACACTCACCCCGTCACACCCCCATCCTGTTATACACTCACCCCGTCACACCCCCATCCTGTTATACACTCACCCCATCACACCCCCATTCTGTTATACACTCACCCCGTCACACACCCCCATCCTGTTATACACTCACCCCCTCACACACCCCCATCCTGTTATACACTCACCCCGTCACATACCCACATCCTGTTATACACTCACCCCATCACACCCCCATTCTGTTATACACTCACCCCGTCACACACCCCCATCCTGTTATACACTCACCCCCTCACACACCCCCATCCTGTTATACACTCACCCCGTCACACCCACATCCTGTTATACACTCACCCCGTCACACACCCCCATCCTGTTATACACTCACCCTGTCACACACCCCCATCCTGTTATACACTCACCCCGTCACACCCCCATCCTGTTGTACACTCAGCCCGTCACACACACCCATCCTGTTATACACTCACCCCATCACACACCCCCATCCTGTTATACACTCACTCCATCACACCACCATTCTGTTATACACTCACCCCGTCACACACTCACATCCTGTTATACACTCACTCCATCACACCCCCATTCTGTTATACACTCACCCCGTCACACACCCCTATCCTGTTATACACTCACCCCATCACATACCCACATCCTGTTATACACTCACTCCATCACACCACCATTCTGTTATACACTCACCCCGTCACACACTCACATCCGGTTATACACTCACTCCATCACACCCCCATTCTGTTATACACTCACCCCGTCACACACCCCCATCCTGTTATACACTCACCCCGTCACACCCCCATCCTGTTATACACTCACCCCGTCACACACCACCATTCTGTTATACACTCACCCCGTCACACACCCCCATCCTGTTATACACTCACTCCATCACACCCCCATTCTGTTATACACTCACCCCGTCACACACCCCCATCCTGTTATACACTCACCCCATCACACCCCCATTCTGTTATACACTCACCCCGTCACACACCCCCATCCTGTTATACACTCACCCTGTCACACACCCACATCCTGTTATACACTCGCCCCGTCACACACCCCCATCCTGTTATACACTCACCCCGTCACACACACCCATCCTGTTATACACTCACCCCATCACACACCCCCATTCTGTTATACACTCACCCCGTCACACCCCCATCCTGTTATACACTCACCCCGTCACACCCACATCCTGTTATACACTCACCCCGTCACACCCCCATCCTGTTATACACTCACCCCGTCACACACACCCATCCTGTTATACACTCACCCCATCACACACCCATTCTGTTATACACTCACCCCGTCACACACCCCCATCCTGTTATACACTCACCCCGTCACACCCACATCCTGTTATACACTCACCCCGTCACACCCCCATCCTGTTATACACTCACCCGTCACACCCACATCCTGTTATACACTCACCCCGTCACACCCCCATCCTGTTATACACTCACCCCATCACACCCCCATTCTGTTATACACTCACCCCGTCACACGCCCCCATCCTGTTATACACTCACCCCGTCACACCCACATCCTGTTATACACTCACCCCGTCACACACCCCCATCCTGTTATACACTCACCCCGTCACACACACCCATCATGTTATACACTCACCCCGTCACACCCCCATCCTGTTATACACTCACCCCGTCACACCCCCATCCTGTTATACACTCACCCCATCACACCCCCATTCTGTTATACACTCACCCCGTCACACACACCCATCATGTTATACACTCACCCCGTCACACCCCCATCCTGTTATACACTCACCCCGTCACACCCACATCCTGTTATATACTCACCCCGTCACACACCCATCCTGTTATACACTCACCCCGTCACACCCACATCCTGTTATACACTCACCCCGTCACACACCCCCATCCTGTTATACACTCACCCTGTCACACACCCACATCCTGTTATACACTCACCCCATCACACACCCCCATCCTGTTATACACTCACCCCATCACACACCCCCATCCTGTTATACACTCACCCCATCACACACCCCCATCCTGTTATACACTCACCCCATCACACACCCCCATCCTGTTATACACTCACCCCATCACACACCCCCATCCTGTTATACACTCACCCCATCACACACCCCCATCCTGTTATACACTCACCCCATCACACACCCCCATCCTGTTATACACTCACCCCATCACACACCCACATCCTGTTATACACTCACCCCATCACACACCCCCATCCTGTTATACACTCACCCCATCACACACCCCCATCCTGTTATACACTCACCCCGTCACACCCCCATCCTATTATACACTCACCCCATCACACACCCCCATCCTGTTATACACTCACCCCGTCACACCCCCATCCTATTATACACTCACCCCATCACACACCCCCATCCTGTTATACACTCACTCCATCACACCACCATTCTGTTATACACTCACCCCGTCACACACTCACATCCTGTTATACACTCACTCCATCACACCACCATTCTGTTATACACTCACCCCGTCACACACTCACATCCTGTTATACACTCACCCTGTCACACACCCACATCCTGTTATACACTCACCCCGTCACACACCCACATCCTGTTATACACTCACCCCGTCACATACCCACATCCTGTTATACACTCACCCCATCACACCCCCATTCTGTTATACACTCACCCCGTCACACACCCCCATCCTGTTATACACTCACCCCGTCACACCCCCATCCTGTTATATACTCACCCGGTCACACACCCCCATCCTGTTATACACTCACCCTGTCACACACCCCCATCCTGTTATACACTCACCCCATCACACACCCTCATCCTGTTATACACTCGCCCCGTCACACCCCCATCCTGTTATACACTCACCCCATCACACCCCCCCATCCTGTTATACACTCACCCCGTCACACACCCCCATCCTGTTATACACTCACCCCGTCACACCCACATCCTGTTATACACTCACCCCGTCACACACCCATTCTGTTATACACTCACCCCGTCACACACCCGCATCCTGTTATACACTCACCCCGTCACACACCCACATCCTGTTATACACTCACCCTGTCACACACCCACATCCTGTTATACACTCACCCCGTCACACACCCCCATCCTGTTATACACTCACCCCGTCACACACCCGCATCCTGTTATACACTCACCCCGTCACACACACCCATCCTGTTATACACTCACCCTGTCACACACCCCCATCCTGTTATACACTCACCCCGTCACACACCCCCATCCTGTTATACACTCACCCTGTCACACACCCACATCCTGTTATACACTCACCCCGTCACACACCCCCATCCTGTTATACACTCACCCCGTCACACACCCCCATCCTGTTATACACTCACCCCGTCACACCCCCATCCTGTTATACACTCACCCCGTCACACACCCCCATCCTGTTATACACTCACCCCGTCACACACCCACATCCTGTTATACACTCACCCCGTCACACACACCCATCCTGTTATACACTCACCCCGTCACACACCCCCATCCTGTTATACACTCACCCCGTCACACCCACATCCTGTTATGCACCCACCCCGTCACACCCCCATCCTGTTATACACTCACCCCATCACACACCCCCATCCTGTTATACACTCACCCCGTCACACACCCGAATCCTGTTATACACTCACCCCGTCACACCCCCCCATCCTGTTATACACTCACCCCGTCACACCCCCCCATCCTGTTATACACTCACCCCGTCACACCCCCCCATCCTGTTATACACTCACCCCATCACACACCCCCATCTTGTTATACACTCACCCCGTCACACACCCATCCTGTTATACACTCACCCCGTCACACCCCCATCCTGTTATACACTCACCCCGTCACACACACCCATCCTGTTATACACTCACCCCGTCACACCCCCCCATCTTGTTATACACTCACCCCATCACACACCCATCCTGTTATACACTCACCCCGTCACACCCCCATCCTGTTATACACTCACCCCGTCACACACACCCATCCTGTTATACACTCACCCCGTCACACACACCCATCCTGTTATACACTCACCCCGTCACACCCCCATCCTGTTATACACTCACCCCATCACACACCCCCATCCTGTTATACACTCACCCCGTCACACACCCACATCCTGTTATACACTCACCCCGTCACACACCCCCATCCTGTTATATACTCACCCTGTCACACACCCATATCCTGTTATACACTCACCCCGTCACACCCACATCCTGTTATACACTCACCCCGTCACACCCACATCCTGTTATACACTCACCCCATCACACACCCCCATCCTGTTATACACTCACCCCGTCACACACCCCCATCCTGTTATACACTCACCCCGTCACACCCACATCTTGTTATACACTCACCCCGTCACACACCCACATCCTGTTGTATACTCACCCCGTCACACACCCACATCTTGTTATACACTCACCCCATCACACCCCCATCCTGTTATACACTCACCCCGTCACACACCCGCATCCTGTTATACACTCATCCCGTCACACTCCCCCATCCTGTTATACACTCACCCCATCACACCCCCCCATCCTATTATACACTCACCCCATCACACCCCCCCATCCTATTATACACTCACCCCGTCACACCCACATCCTGTTATACACTCACCCCGTCACACACCCCCATCCTGTTATACACTCACCCTGTCACACACCCACATCCTGTTATACACTCACCCTGTCACACCCATCCTGTTATATACTCACCCCGTCACACCCCCCCATCCTGTTATACACTCACCCCATCACACCCCCATCCTGCTATACACTCACCCCGTCACACACCCACATCCTGTTATACACTCATCCCATCACACCCCCCCCATCCTGTTATACACTCACCCCGTCACACACCCCCATCCTGTTATACACTCACCCCGTCACACACCCACATCCTGTTATACACTCATCCCATCACACCCCCCCCATCCTGTTATACACTCACCCCGTCACACACACCCATCATGTTATACACTCACCCCGTCACACCCCCATCCTGTTATACACTCACCCCATCACACCCCCCCATCATGTTATACACTCACCCCGTCACACTCCCCCATCCTGTTATACACTCACCCCGTCACACACACCCATCCTGTTATACACTCACCCCGTCACACCCACATCCTGTTATACACTCACCCTGTCACACACCCACATCCTGTTATACACTCACCCCGTCACACCCACATCCTGTTATACACTCACCCCGTCACACCCACATCCTGTTATACACTCACCCCGTCACACCCCCATCCTGTTATACACTCACCCCATCACATACCCCCATCCTGTTATACACTCACCCCGTCACACCCACATCCTGTTATACACTCACCCCGTCACACCCACATCCTGTTATACACTCACCCCGTCACACCCACATCCTGTTATACACTCACCCCGTCACACACACCCATCCTGTTATATACTCACCCCGTCACATACCCACATCCTGTTATACACTCACTCCATCACACCACCATTCTGTTATACACTCACCCCGTCACACACCCACATCCTGTTATACACTCACCCGGTCACACACCCACATCCTGTAACACACACACCCAGCCTGATGAAGGGCTTATACCTGAAACAGTAATTTTCCTGCTCCTCGGATGCTGCCTGACCTGTTTTGCTTTTCCAGAGCCTCATATTTGACTCACCCACCCTGCCTCACACACACCCCCTGTTACACACACACCCTGTTACACACACACTCACCCTATTACACACACACACCCTGCCTCACACACCCTATTACACACACACACCCTGTCTCTCACACACCCTGTTACACACACACACCCTGTTACACACACCCACCCTGTCTCACACACACCCTGTTACACACATACACATCCTGTCTCACACACACACACCCTGTTACACATACACACACCTTGTCTCACACATACCCACCCTGTCTCACACAAACTGTTACACACTCACACTGTTACACACTCTCACCCTGTCAAACACACCCATCCTGTCTCACACACACACTGTTACACACTCACAGTTACACACACACCCTTTTACACACATACACACACACACCCTGTTACACACACCCACCCTGTCTCACACACACCCTGTTACACACACACACCCCTGCTTTTCGAATGCTGAGAGTTTCATTTAGGTCTCCTCTCATTCTGCTAAACTCCACTGGATCAACATCATCAACCTCTCCTCATTGGACAATCATAGGGTGATACTCAACTCAAAACATTAACTCTATTGCTCTCTCTCTCTACACAGATGCTGCCAGAACTGCTGAGTTTCTCCAGCACTTTCTATCTTTGTTTCACTACCCCAGGGATCAGTCTCAAGTTGTCTTGGAGTCACTATCTGGAAGGTTAAGCTTTGCTTAACGTTTTGTGTGTTTCAGACAGACTATTGTAGAAATCACATCTTCTGGAATCTGCTCCAGATGCAGTGAAGACATTAAAGAGCAGAGTTTGGAGATAGTGGCAGGTTTTAAGAGTGGGTTTGTATCTCGGCAAACACAAATCCCACCCAGATTTTGGAGCAAAAAATGTTGATGTTATTGCAGCAGGAAAATGGTTAATTGTAGCCCAGAGAGAAATCAGCTCCTCTGTCCAATTGGTGGGAGAACCTTCCTGATCACCTTCTCCAACAGCCACATCACGGCAGGACAGACAGACAGCCCAGACTGACAGAGCTCTCAACACTGGTTCCTCTGCCCTGAGCGATCACGGAGTGCTGTTACCTTTCCTCCAAAGGGACAAGGCTTCCGGAATTCAATCAACCTCTCGCCTTGTCCCAGCTCAGTGCCACCTCACAGTCACACACAGACCACTCCTGAAGGTAAGCTGTATTCACAGTCATTCCTGTCAGGTCACACAGTGGCCTTTTAACAAGTCCCTTCACCACCATAATCAGCCGGAACACGAGTGGAAAGCAAACTCATGGGTTCACCCTGCCCCCACCCTCACTACACATTCCACACACCCAGAACAAAGCCCAGATATCGTCTCAAGCTGAATGTCAGCAATATACCCTTCAGCCCCACTCTGTTCAGAGGCTATCCCATCTGCCCAGATCACATTGTATCAATGGTCCCTCCATCATTCAGTAACTTGGATTTTGTTACAGTGATATACACCATGATAGTTAGCGAGTGGTAATCTCACTGGACTTGCAATTCAGAGGCTCAAGGCTAATACCCTGGCACCATGGGTTCAAATCCCTTCACGGTAGCTGGCAGAAGTGTATTGAGTACAGGAGTTGGGAGGTCATGTTGCGGCTGTACACACATTGGTTAGGCCACTGTTGGAATATTAGGCGCAATTCAGGTCTCCTTCCTATCAGAAAAATGTTGTGAAACTTGAAAGGGTTCAGAAAAGACTTACAAGGATGTTGCCAGGATTGGAGTATTTGAGCTACAGGGAGAGGCTGAACAGGCTGGGGCTGTTTTCCCTGGAGTGCCGGAGGCTGAGGGGTGACCTTATAGAGGTTTATAAAATCATGAGGGGCATGGATAGGGTAAATAGGCAAAGTCTCTTCCCTGGAGCTGGGGGAGTTTAGAATGAGAGGGCATAGGTTTAGGATGAGAGGGGAAAGATATAGCGGGGACCTGAGAGGCAACTGAAATGATCTGCCAGAGAAGGTGGTGGAGGCTGGTACAATAACAGCACTTAAAAGGCATTTGAATCGGTATATGAATAGGAAGGGTTTAGAGAGACATGGGTCAAGTGCTGGCAAATGGAACTGGATTAATTTAGGATATCTGGTCGGCATGGAAGAGTTTGACCAAAGAGTCTGTTTCTGTGCTGTCTATGACTCTATGAGCGGTGAGCCTGACGTTGGTGGTGGGCAAGTTGTTGGAGGGAATCCTGAGAGACAGGATGTACATGTATTTGGAAAGGCAAGGACTGATTAGGGATAGTCAACATGGCTTTGTGCGTGGGAAATCATGTCTCACAAACTTGATTGAGTTCTTTGAAGAAGTAACAAAGAGGATTGATGAGGGCAGAGCAGTAGATGTGATCTATATGGACTTCAGTAAGGCGTTCGACATGGTTCCACATGGGAGACTGGTTAGCAAGGTTAGATCTCATGGAATACAGGGAGAACTAGCCATTTGGATACAGAACTGGCTCAAAGGTAGAAGACAGAGGGTGGTGGTGGAGGGTTGTTTTTCAGACTGGAGGCCTGTGACCAGTGGAGTGCCACAAGGATCGGTGCTGGGTCCACTACTTTTTGTCATTTACATAAATGATTTGGATGCGAGCATAAGAGGTACAATTAGTAAGTTTGCAGATGACATAAAAATTGGAGGTGTAGTGGACAGCGAAGAGGGTTACCTCAGATTACAACAGGATCTGGACCAGATGGGCCAATGGGCTGAGAAGTGGCAGATGGAGTTTAATTTAGATAAATGCAAGGTGTTGCATTTTGGGAAAGCAAATCTTAGCAGGACTTTTCCACTTAATGGTAAGGTCCTAGGGAGTGTTGCTGAACAAAGAGACCTTGGAGTTGAGGTTCATAGCTCCTTGAAAATGGAGTCGCAGGTAGATAGGATAGTGAAGAAGGCGTTTGGTATGCTCTCCTTTATTGGTCAGAGTACTGAGTACAGGAGGTCATGTTACAGCTGAACAGGACATTGGTTAGGCCACTGTTGGATATTGCAAGCAGTTCTGATCTCCTTCCTATCGGAAAGATGTTGTGAAACTTGAAATGGTTCAGAAAAGATTCACAAGAATGTTGCCAGGATTGGAGGATCTGAGCTACAGGGAGAGGATGAACAGGCTGGGGCTATTTTCCCTGGAGCGTCGGAGGCTGAGGGGTGACCTTATAGAGGTTTATAAAATTATGAGGGGCATGGATAGGATAAATAGACAAAGTCTTTTCCCTGGGGTGGGGGAGTCCAGAACTGGAGGGGCATAGGTTTAGGGTGAGAAGGGAAGGATGTAAAAGAGACCTAAGGGGCAAGATTTTCACACAGAGAGTGGTACGTGTATGGAATGAGCTGGTACAATTGCAACATTTAAGAGGCATTTGGATGGGTATATGAATAGGAAGGGTTTGGAGGGATATGGGCCAGGTGCTGGCAGGTGGGACTAGATTGAGTTGTGATATCTGGTCAGCATGGACGGGTTGGACCGAAGGGTCTGTTTCCATGATGTACATCTCCATGACTATAAATGCAAATCTCATTCTTCAAGATTGTGAAACAAATTAGGCGATTTTATACCTTTTTATTTATTTTCTGTCTCTCTCTGACTCACTTAACACACGTTGGTTTTCTCCCTTTCCTTAGTTTGTTTTCTGAACCGGATTAGACGTTGATTTCACTCAGTCTAACCCACCTCCTTCGCAGACCTTCTTCAGTTTAACCTCCAATCAAATTTGTACCTGTGAAGGAGATAGACCATTGCCCCAGTCATTCCCCAGACACCTCTTCCTTCTCGCTGCGTTATTATCAGGAATATACTTCCCAACTCAGACATGAATAAACATAGCTGGCTGCGACAATATAAAATCGGATTCATTTAATGCAAGTAAATGTCCACAAAAGTAACTTGTAACAACTGTGTATCAAAAATTGGTCCATTCATTTATATCTCATTTTAACCTGGGGACTGGAACATCAGTAACAGTCACTACGGCTGCTTCTGTCTCTCGGATCAAGGTTACAAAGTAAAACCGGAGCTCTCCTGCTTCTTATCTAAAGGTAAATCTCAGCTCCTTTAGTGATCACCGCAACAGTCCAACATAAAACACAAAAGCAACAAAAGATGCAAAGCTCCTCCAGCCAAACTCCAACAAAAAGACTCCGAAATAAAACCCAGAGCTGACTGTTTTTATCGCCGAGAACTTGAGAAATGTCTGGGAATGTGTTCAAGGCTGGAACACACTCCTCTCAGCCAGCTGCTATTCTCCACGTTAAATTTCCTGTTGTTCAAACAAATTAAGAGTATTTTTCATCTTCAAGTTGTTTCCCTGTATCGAAACGGCGAGGAGTAAATCAAAGCAAACCACATTAGCTGAAAGTTAAAAGTCCCACACACCAGGTTATAGTCCAACAGGGTTAATTGGAAGCACTAGCTTTCGGAGCGATATCACCAGATGAAGGAGCAGTGCTCCGAAAGCTAGTGCTTCCAATTAAACCTGTTGGACTATAACCTGGTGTTGTGTGATTTTTAACTTTGTTCACCCCCCAGTCCAACACCGGCATCTCCAAATCATGACATTAGCTGAAAGTCATTAAGAGTCGTTGTTTCAATGAATTTCACACTGAGTTGTGTTTTTGGGTTACAGGAAGTGGAGGCAAACCCACCATCAACAAATCCATTGTTAATGTGGGAGCAGACAGTGTGTGAGGATCTCTGGACAGTGTCAGCCAGGCCTGGGGGGTGGAAGGTCTATTCAATCCCATTTGGATGACTGGGCATATGATCCATGCTGACATTTCTGGTGTTGTATTGTGGGAGTGCAGCATTGTCTGAGGTGCCATGAGAGTTAATCTAGCTCCCTCTTCCCTCCCCAGGTAAATGTAAAAGGTCTCTCAGCCCTGTGTTGAGGAGGTGAAAGGGAGGACAATATTTCTCCCTCGGTGAACATCATTAAAACCAGCAGCTGGTTTCCTTGAGCTTGCTGCCAGTGAATTGGCTGCTGTGTTTCCTCTATTACAGCAGTGGGTAGAAACCTGGTCTGTAGCCCTCCCTGAGCACAGCAGCAGCATTGACATTAGTGACTGACAGGAGCTCACTGTCAATCACTAAACAAAAAAAAACCAAAGAACTGCAGATGCTGGAAATCAGAAACAAAAACTGAAATTGCTGGAAAAGCTCAGCAGGTCTGGCAGTGTCTGTGGAGAGAAAACAGTATTAATGCTTCAGGTGCAGTTCTGAGGAAGGGTCACCGAACCCAAAACATTAACTCTGCTTTCTCTCTCCACAGATGCTGCCAGACCAACTGAGTTTCTCCAGCAATTTCTGTTTTGGTTGCACATTACAATCATTATTCCTGGAAACAACTTGTTCATCGAGCTGTATCTGACTCGGAGTCCAAACATCTGACTGATGAGGCGGCGCTGGGACAGAGAGCGACAGAGACAGCAGCAGATCCTGTACCCGGGTCCCACTACCACACAGACCGTCCTTCCCCAGGGACCCAAAGGTCTGTGGGTGGAGAATCACACTCTTCCCTTCTCTCAGCAGAACCCAGGACAGAAAGGTCTTCTGACTATGAAACCAATAGGATTTATGGAAATTAGCTACAATTACATCACCAAGAACTGCATTTGGATAGTGACTTTAATGTATTACAAGATTCCAAAACATTTCACAGGAGTGACGCTACACAAAATCTGGCATGTAGTCACAAAAAGAGATATCAGAAGTGATCAGAATATGATGGGTTTTAAGGAGCAGATCAAAGGGTGAAAGAAACTTTGAAACATAGAAAACAGGAGGCTGTTTGGCCCTTCCAGTCTGCTCTCACATTCAATCTGATCATGGCTGATCATTCCACTCGGTCCCCTGTTCCCACGTTCTCCCCCCTACCCTTTGATCCCTTTAGCCCGAAGAACTATATCTAACTCCTTCTTGAAATTATTCAATGTTTTGGTCTGAACTACTTCTTGTGAGAGAATCCCCACTCTCTGGGTGAAGACATTTCTCCTCCTCTCAGTCCTCAAGGGCCCTCCCTGTGTCCATGAACGGTAACTCTTGGTTCTGGAGGCAGACTATCCCCTTCCTGCGTCTACCCTGTGTGGATATGTGGAATTTAATATGAGATCCACCAACCGCCTCTCCCCACTGCACCCCGTTGCTGGTTCCCCCACCCAACACCCCAGTGAATACAGCCATAACCAATCCACTTTGTCTTCCCAACAGTCAGGGGTCGAGGCGTTTAGGGAGGGAGTTTGGTGACCAATATCCTGACAATGGTGGAATACAGAGACAGAGGCTAACATTCTCCCTTGTAGTATCAATGAAAAAACTGTTGTCTTATCAAGATGGCTCACTCAGCGTTAATGCCAATTTAGATTTAAACGCATGTGTTTGTTTTTTTTTCTTTTGTTTGTTTTATCTCACTAACAGTCCACAGTCAGTAGCAAACGTTTTCTAGAGCAATGGCTCCCTCTGCTGACAGAGCAGAAAAGTGTCTCATGACAAACTGCTCCGGTCATGTCCACTCTCTGACAGCTCCCAGTCACCTGCTAACATCCAAAGAGCTGATGACAGCAAGTTGATATTGAGATTTTGCACATTATTGCATTAATCACAGTATCCCTTATCCTGGTGAAACATGCAATGTCTGATTAATTGACCACATCTTATTTCGGAATAAACTTGCATGAACAAAGTTACAGCTTATTCATTCTCTGCTTAAAAAATGTCCATCTCACATCACGGATGCATTACTCTCAAACTTCAAAAAGTGTACATATTTATTTAAGCAGATGCCAAGTAAAGTTCTCCCTATTTATGGCCTCATTAATTAATTCGCTAACTGGTAATCAGTCAAGAATTTGCATTGAATAGCACCTTTAACCCAATAAAATACCCTTAGATGCTTCAAAGTAACATGAGTAAACAAAGTTTGATGTCAAGTCACTTGGGGAGGTTCTGGAACGGGAGATCAAAAGTGTGACCAAAGAGGTAAGTTTTAAAGGAGGTGATTTTGGGAGCGCGGTTTCTCAGTGGGCAGCACTGCTGCCTCACAGCGCCGGAGATCCAAGTTTGATTCCAATCTCTGGTGACTATCTATGTGGAGTTTGCACATTCTCCCTGTGCCTGTGTGGGTTTCCTCCCGGTGCTCCAGTTTCCTCCCACAGTCCAAAGATGAGCAGGTTAGAGTGAATTATTCATTGGAAATGTCAGGTTACAGGTCTGGGGGGTGGGGGGTGGTGGAGGCAGGGGTGATGGTGCTGGGTCTGGGGTGGATGTTCTTTAGTGGGTCAGTGTGGATTTGATGCGTCAAATGGCCTGCTTCCACACTGTAGGGATTCTGAGAGGTGGAACAGCTTAAAGAAGTTAAAAATCACACAACACCAGGTTATAGTCCAACAGGTTTATTTGGAAGCACACTAGCTTTTGGAGCGCTGCTCCTTCATCAGGTGGTTATGGAGTATAAGATCGCGTGACACAAAATGTATAGCAAAGGTTTACAGTGTGATGTAACTGAAATCATATATTGTTTGTTAAGTCTCTCATCACTTGGAATGGGCATGTTGGTTTCCGTTCTTTCATCTGTAAATTCCAGAACTTTCTTAAAGTTACATTCTCAAGTGAACTTTAACAATAGGTACCATGTTGGCCCAGATAGTGCATTGAAGGTGTGAGGTGCCCTGTGTGAAGCTGTCTGTGTTCCAATGTTCAGACTGATTCTTTTCCTAAAAATGGGATTTACAGAATCTTACATAGACTCATGCAGTTTTTGAGCAAAATAAAATGTAATCCTGCAAGTACAAATTAACCCACAAACTTATATGTGTGTGTGCATGTGGGTGTGTGGGTGCAGGGGAGGTATGAGTGTCTGTGAGAGAATGTATGTGAGTGTGAGTATAAAGAGGTACAAGTCTGTGAGAGGATGTGTGTGCATGTGAGTGTGGGAGTGTATGTGTGAGCGTATGAGAGAGAGTGTGCGTGCATGCATGCATAGTGGAGTGTGTGATATGAACCCAAGGTCCCAGTTGAGTCCATGCCCACGGGTACCAAACTTGGCTAACAGCCTCTGCTCAGCCACTTGGTGTTGTCGCCTGTCCCGAAGTCTGCCTTGGAGGATGGCCACCCGAAGGTAATCGGACCACTGAAGTGTTCTCCCATTGGGAGGGAACACTCCCGTCTGTTGAATGTTGTGCGGTTTAAAGAAGCAATTCCAGAGATTAGGCCCCAGACGGCTGAAGCCATGGCATCAATAGTGCAGTCATATTTACAAGAATGGCTCCAGGGATGGAAGAAATTGTCACCATTCTCTTTGGAGAAAAGAATTTGACTGGGCTTTCCAAAATTATGAGTGAGCTGGCTGGAGTACATCGGGAGAAGCTGTTCCCATTTGTAAAAGAAACAAGAACGAGAGGGGCCCAGATTTAAAGTGATGTGCAAATGAAGCAAGGGTGATATGAGAATAAACTTTTTCCCACAGCGAGCCGTTAGGGTCCGGAAGGCACTGCCTGGAAATGTGGGGAGGCAGGTTCAAATGAAACATTCAAGAGAAGCATTGGGTGGTTATTTGGATAAAATAATCTGCAGGCGTGTGGAGAAAAGACAGGAGATTGACACTAGGTGATAGAAACAGCCCAGACATGATGAGCTGAATGACCCACTTCTACAACATAACAATCTGTGATTCTGTGGTTAAAATTAGGGAGAGGAGAGAACTCAGAGTGTGATTAGCACTGATCTTGGAGGTTGTGAGACTGGAGGGGGGTTACAGAGGTGGGGCAACGTAGGTAAGATTTGAAAGTTAGGGTGACAATTTGAAAAAATCAAAGACAAAAATTGACGAAAGTGCACCCAAAAGGAAATGAGTTACTCAAAATTGGAATGGAACCCAATGAGTTGTCTGCATCCCCCCATCTCAGGATGCACACAGAATAATAAACTGTACTACGTCTCAGATATACAGGATCTCAGGAAAAATTGTGTTGGCAGAATTTTTGGGAATAAAACATTGCCCAATTTTTAAGTTTAGTTTCACAGACAATTTTTCAGCAAATAAGCTAAGCAGGTGGTCAGCCTCATAGCTCATAGCACACAGCCTACAGAACACAGCTCATAGCTCACAGCTTATAGCTCATAGTACACAGCCTACAGAACAAGCTCATAGCTCACAGTTTATAGCTCATAGCACACAGCCTACAGAACACAGCTCATAGCTCACAGCTTATAGCTCATAGCACACAGCCTACAGAACACAGCTTATAGCTCACAGCTCATAGCACACAGCCTACAGAACACAGCTCATAGCTCATAGCTCATTGCACACAGCCTACAGAACACAGCTCATAGCTCATTGCACACAGCCTACAGAACACAGCTCATAGCATATAGCTCATAGCTTATAGCTCATAGCTCATAGCACAGCCTACAGAACACAGCTCATAGCTTATAGCTTATAGCACACAGCCGACAGAACACAGCTCATAGCTTATAGCTCACAGCTTATAGCTCATAGCACACAGCCTACAGAACACAGCTCATAGCTTATACCTCATAACTTACAGCTCATAGCACATATCTTATAGCTCACAGCTTCTAGCTCATAGTACACAGCCTACAGAACACAGCTCATAGCTTAAAGCTCACAGCTCATAGCTCATAGCACACAGCCTACAGAACACAGTTCATAGCTTATAGCTCACAGCTCATAGCTCATAGCACACAGCCTACAGAACACAGCTCATAGCTTATAGCTCACAGCTCATAGCTCATAGCACACAGCCTACAGAACACAGCTCATAGCTTATAGCTCACAGCTCATAGCTCATAGCACACAGCCAACAGAACACAGCTCATAGAACATAGCTCATAGCTTATAGCTCATAGCACACAGCCGACAGAACACAGCTCATAGCACATAGCTCATAGCTTATAGCTCATAGCACACAGCCGACAGAACACAGCTCATAGCACATAGCTCATAGCTTATAGCTCATAGCACACAGCTGACAGAACACAGCTCATAGCACATAGCTCATAGCTTATAGCTCATAGCACACAGCCTACAGAACACAGCTCATAGCACATAGCTCATAGCTTATAGCTCATAGCACACAGCCTACAGAACACAGCTCATAGCACACAGCTCATAGCACATAGCTCATAGCACACAGCCGACAGAACACAGCTCATAGCACACAGCTCATAGCTTATAGCTCATAGCACACAGCCTACAGAACACAGCTCATAGCACATAGCTCATAGCTTATAGCTCATAGCACACAGCCTACAGAACACAGCTCATAGCACATAGCTCATAGCACATAGCTCATAGCACACAGCCGAAAGAACACAGCTCATAGCACATAGCTCATAGTTTA
This sequence comes from Chiloscyllium plagiosum, assembly GCF_037043375.1. NCBI lineage: Eukaryota > Metazoa > Chordata > Chondrichthyes > Orectolobiformes > Hemiscylliidae > Chiloscyllium > Chiloscyllium plagiosum. Next base: position 116,100,901 of record NW_028270148.1, read on the forward strand.
TAGCTCATAGCACACAGCCGACAGAACACAGCTCATAGCACATAGCTCATAGCTTATAGCTCATAGCACACAGCCGACAGAACACAGCTCATAGCTCATAGCTTATAGCTCATAGCACACAGCTGACAGAACACAGCTCATAGCACATAGCTCATAGCTTATAGCTCATAGCACACAGCCTACAGAACACAGCTCATAGCACATAGCTCATAGCTTATAGCTCATAGCACACAGCCTTCATAGCACATAGCTCATAGCTTATAGCTCATAGCACACAGCTGACAGAACACAGCTCATAACTTATAGCTCACAGCTCATAGCTCATAGCACACAGCCTACAGAACACAGCTCATAGCACACAGCTCACAGCTCATAGCTCATAGCACACAGCCAACAGAACACAGCTCATAGAACATAGCTCATAGCTTATAGCTCATAGCACACAGCTGACAGAACACAGCTCATAGCTTATAGATCACAGCTCATAGCTCATAGCACACAGCCAACAGAACACAGCTCATAGCACATAGCTCATAGCTTATAGCTCATAGCACACAGCCTACAGAACACAGCTCATAGCACATAGCTCATAGCACATAGCTCATAGTGCACAGCCTACAGAACACAGCTCATAGCTTATAGCTCAGAGCACACAGCTGACAGAACACAGCTCATAGCTTATAGCTCAGAGCACACAGCTGACAGAACACAGCTCATAGCACATAGCTCATAGCTTATAGCTCATAGCACACAGCCTACAGAACACAGCTCATAGCACATAGCTCATAGCACATAGCTCATAGTGCACAGCCTACAGAACACAGCTCATAGCTTATAGCTCATAGCACACAGCCTACAGAACACAGCTCATAGCTTATAGCTCATAGCACATTGTTCATAGCACACAGCCTACAGAACACTGCTCATAGCTTATAGCTCATAGTTCAGAGCTTACAGCTCATAGCACATTGCTTACATCTCAAAGCACACAGCACATAACTTAGAGCTCCTAGCACAGTTCTTATATCTCATAGCACACAGCACATAGCATCTAGCAGATAGCTCATAGCACATTGCTTATAGCATAGAATCATAGAGATGTACAACATGGAAACAGACCCTTCGGTCCAACTCGTCCATGCTGACCAAATATCCCAACCCAATCTAGTCCCCCCTGCCAGCACCCGGCCCATATCCCTCCAAACCCTTCCTATTCATATACACATCCAACTGCCACTTAAATGTTGCAATTGTACCAGCCTCCACCACATCCTCTGGCAGCTCATTCCATACACGTACCATCCTCTATGTGAAAAAGTTGCCCTGTAGGTCTCTTATACCTTTCCCCTCTCACCCTAAACCTTTGCCTCTAGTTCTGGACTCCCTGACCCCAGGGAAAAGACTTTGCCTCTTTACCCTATCCATGCCTCCTCATAATTTTGTAAATCTCTATAAGGTCACCCCTGAGCTTCCAACGCTCCAGGGAAAACAGCCCCAGCCTGTTCAGCCTCTCCCTATACCTCAAATCCTCCAAACCTGGCAACATCCTTGTGAATCTTTTCTGAACCCTTTCAAGTTTCACAACATCTTACCAATAGGAAGGAGACCAGAATTGCACGCAATATTCCAACAGTGGCCTAACCAATGTCCTGTGCAGCTGCAACATGACCTCCCAACTCCTGTACTCAATACTCTGACCAATAAAGGAAAGCATACCAAACACCTTCTTCACTATCCTATCTACCTGCGACTCCACTTTCAAGGAGCTATGAACTTGCACTCCAAGGTCTCTTTGTTCAGCAACACTCCCTCGGACCTTACCATTAAGTGTAAGTCCTGCTAAGATTTGCTTTCCCCAAAATGCAGCACCTCGTATTTATCTGAATTAAACTCCATCTGCCACTTCTCGCCCACTGGCCCATCTGATCAAGATGCTGTTGTAATCTGAGGTAACCCTCTTCGCTGTCCACTATACCTCCAATTTTGGTGTCATCTGCAAACTTACTAACTGTACCTCTTATGCTCGCATCCAAATCATTTATGTAAATGACAAAAAGTAGTGGACCCAGCATTGATCCTTGTGGCACTCCACTGGTCACAGGCCTCCAGTCTGAAAAACAACCCTCCACCACCACCCTCTGTCTTCTACCTTTGAGCCAGTTCTGTATCCTAATGGCTAGTTCTCCCTGTATTCCATGAGATCTAACCTTGCTAATCAGTCTCCCATGGGGAACCTTGTCGAATGCCTTACTGAAGTCCATATAGATCACATCTACTGCTCTGCCCTCATCAATCCTCTTTGTTACTTCTTCAAAAAACTCAATAAAATTTGTGAGACCTGATTTCCCACGCACAAAACCATGTTGACTATCCCGAATCAGTCCTTGCCTTTCCAAATACATGTACATCCTGTCCCTCAGGATTCCCTCCAACAACTTGCGCACCACTGAGGTCAGGTTCACCAGTCTATAGTTCTCTGGCTTGTCCTTACTACCTTTCTTAAACAGTGGCACCACACTAGCCAACCTCCAGTCTTCCAGCACTTCACCTGTGATTATTGATGCTTTTAGCACATAGGTCATAGCTTATAGTTCAAAGCACATAGCACATAGCATACATCTCATAGCACACAGCACAGAGCACATTGCTCATAGCTTACAGCTCAAAGCACATAGCATGTAACACATAGCTTATAGCACTTAGCACATAGCTTACAGCTCAAAGCATGTAGCACAGAGCACGTAGCACAGAGCACATAGCTTATAGCTCATAGCACATATCACATAGCATGATGAACGTAGCTTAGGCTCATAGTACATAGCTGAAAATGTGTTGCTGGAACAGCGCAGCAGGTCAGGCAGCATCCAGGGAACAGGAGAATCGACGTTTCGGGCATAAGCCCTTCTTCAGGAATGAGGAAAGTGTGTCCAGCAGTCTAAGATAAAAGGTAGGGAGGAGGGACTTGGGGGAGGGGCGTTGGAAATGTGATAGGTGGAAAGAGGTCAAGGTGAGGGTGATAGGTCAGACTGGGGTGGGGGCGGAGAGGTCAGGAAGAAGATTGCAGGTTAGGAGGGCGGTGCTGAGTTTGATGGATTTGACTGAGACAAGGTGGGGGGGAGAGGAAATGAGCTGAAAATGTGTTGCTGGAAAAGCGCAGCAGGTCAGGCAGCATCCAGGGAACAGGAGAATCGACGTTTCGGGCATAAACTGGTGAAATCCGAGTTCATCCCTTGTGGTTGGAGGGTTCGTAGGCGGAAGATGAGGCGCTCTTCCTCCAACCGTCGGGTTGTTGTGGTCTGGCGATGGAGGAGTCCAAAGACCTGCATAAGCTTGGTGGAGTGGGAGGGGGAGTTGAAGTGTTGAGCCACAGGGTGGTTGGGTTGGTTGGTCCCAAACTCCATCAACAAACACATAGACCTGAACCCAATATACCGGCCACTACAGCGGACAGCTGAAACTGACAACTGGAAGCGGCAGGGACAGGCCACTATAAATGCCGGAGGAAACACCACAGAAGCGCTTCACAGGAGGCTCCCAAGCACTGAGGATGTCACCTAGACAGGGGACGAAACGTTTGCAACAAAAACTTCCAGCTCGGCGAACAGAACCACAGCAACGAGCACCTGAGCTACAAATCTTCTCACAAACTTTGAGCATAGCACATAGCAGATAGCTCATAGCTCAAAGCACATAGTACGTAGATCACAGCACATAGCTTATAGCACATAGCTTATAGCTCCTAGCACATATCACATAGTTTTAGCACATAGCTTACAGCTCATAGCACATCGTTCATAGGTCATATCTTACACCTCATAGTACATAGCAGATAGCTCATAGCTTATAGCACATAGCAGATAGCTTACAGCTCATAGAACATTGCACTTAGCAGACAGCTCATAGCTCATAGCATGTGTCACGTAGCACAGAGCGCATAGCTTACAGCTCAAATGCATACAGCACAGAGCACATAGCTCATAGCACGTACCTTATAGCTTACAGCGCAAAGCACACAGCATAGCTCAAAGCTCATAGCACATAGCTTACAGCACATAGCACATAACTTATAGTACATACCTCATAGTGTACAGTTCATTGCACATAGCTCATAGCTTCCAGCTCAAAGTACGTTGCACCTAGCAGATAGCTCATAGCACATAGCTCAGAGCTTACAGTTCAAAGCGCATAGCTCACAGTACATAGCACATAGCTTACACCTCACAGCACATTGCTCATAGCTTACAGCTCAAAGCACATAGCTTATAGCTCATAGCACATATCACATAGCTTACAGGTCAAAGCACATAGCACATAGCTTTTAGCACCTAGCAGATAGCTCATAGCACATAGCACATAGTGTATAGCACTTAGCACATAGCGTATAGCTCATAGCTTACAGCTTAAAGCATATAGCTCATAGCTCATTGCACATAGCACATAGCACCTAGCATGTAGCACATAGCTCATAGCACATAGTACATAGCTCATAGCACAGAGCTCACATCTCAAAGCACGTAGAACATAGCTATAAGCTATCAGCTATGTGTTATGAATTATGTGCTATAAGCTATGTGCTAGGAGCTCATAGCACATAGCTCATAGCTTTTAGCACATAGCACATAACTCAGCTTACAGCTCAAAGTACATAGCTCATAGTCATAGCACACAGTTTACAGCGCATAGCAGATAGCTCGTAGCTCATAGCACATATCTTAAAGCTCATAGCACATATCATATAGCATATAGCACATAGCTTATAGCACATATCTTACAGTTCATAGCACATAGTTTATAGTTCATAGCACCAAGCTGATAGCTCATAACACCTACCTCATAGCTTACAGTTCAACGCACATAGCACATAATTCATGGCCCATTGCACAAAGCTGATTGCACATAGCTTATACCTCAGAGCAATAGACAATAGGTGCAGGAGTAGGCCATTCTGCCCTTCGAGCCTGCACCACCATTCAATATCATCATGGCTGATCATCCTTAATCAGTGTCCTGTTCCTGCCTTATCTCCATAACCCTTGATTCCACTATCCTTGAGAGCTCTATCCAACTCTTTCTTAAATGAATCCAGAGACTGGGCCTCCACTGCCTTCTGGGGCAGAGCATTCCACACAGCCACCACTCTCTGGGTGAAGAAGTTTCTCCTCATCTCTGTCCTAAATGGTCTTCCCTGTATTTTTAAGCTATGTCCTCTGGATCAGCACTCACCCAACTGCGGAAACATGTTTCCTGCCTCCAGAGTGTCCAATCCTTTAATAATCTTATACGTCTCAATCAGATCCCCTCTCAGTCTTCTAAACTCAAGGGTATACAAGCCCAGTCACTCCAGTCTTTCAGTGTAAGGTAATCCCGCCATTCCAGGAATTGACCTCGTGAACCTACGCTACACTCCCTCAATAGCCAGAATGTCTTTCCTCAAATTTGGAGACCAGAACTGCACACAATATTCGAGGTGCGGTCTCACCAGGGCCCTGTACAGCTGCAGAAGAACCTCTTTGCTTCTATACTCAATCCCTCTTGTTATGAAGGCCAGCATGCTATTAGCCTTCTTCACTACCTGCTGTACCTACATGCTTACCTTCATTGACTGGTGTACAAGAACACCCAGATCTCTCTGTACTGCCCCTTTACCTAAATTGATTCCATTTAGGTAGTAATCTGCCTTCCTGTTCTTGCCACCAAAGTGGATAACCATACAGTTATCCACATTAAACTGCATCTGCCATGCATCTGACCACTCACCTAACCTGTCCAGGTCACCCTGTAATCTCCTAACATCCTCCTCACATTTCACCCTGCCACCTAGCTTAGTATCATCAGCAAATTTGCTAATGTTATTACTAATACCATCTTCTATATCATTAATATATATTGTAAAAAGCTGCGGTCCCAGCACTGATCCCTGCGGTACTCCCACTGGTCACTGCCTGCTATTCTGAAATGGAGCCGTTTATCACTACTCTTTGTTTCCTATCAGCCAATCAACTTTCAATCCAAGTTAGTATTTTACCCCCAATACCATGCGCCCTAATTTTGCTCACTAACCTCCTATGTGGGACTTTATCAAAAGCTTTCTGAAAGTCCAGGTACACTACATCTACTGGATCTCCCTCGTCCATCTTCAGAGTTACATCCTCAAAAAATTCCAGAAGATTAGTCAAGAATGATTTCCCCTTCATAACTCCATGCTGACTCAGACCTATCCTGTTACTACTATCCAGATGTGTCGTAATTTCATCCTTTATAACTGACTCCAGCATCTTTCCCACCACTGAGGTCAGACTAACTGGTCTATAATTTCCTGCTTTCTCTCTCCCACCTTTCTTAAAAAGTGGTACAACATTAGCCACCATCCAATCCGCAGGAACTGATCCCAAATCTATCAAACGCTGGAAAATAATCACCAAAGCATCCACGATTTCTCGAGCCACCCCCTTCAGTACCCTGGGATGTAGACCATCAGACACAGAGCACATAGCTCATAGTTTATAGCTCATAGCACATAGCACATAGCACATTGCACACAGCAGACAGCTCATCGCTTACAGCTCATAGCACATAGCTCACAGCTCACAGCTCAAAGCACACAGCTCGTAGCACATAGCACATAGTTCATAGCTAACAGTTCATAGCAGATAGCTTATAGCTCATAGCACATATCACATAGCTTATAGCTTATAGCACACAGCAAATAGTACTTAGTTCATAGCCTATAGCTCATAGCACAAAGCACATAGCTCATAATTTACAGCTCATAGCGCAAAGCACATAGCTTACAGCTCAAAACACATCGCTCATAGCACATAGCTCATGGTTTACAGCTCATAGCACTTTGCACATAGCCTATAGCTCATAGCTTATAGCAAATATCTTACAGCAGATAGCAAATTGCACATAGCAGATAGCTCATAGCTTACAGCTCATAGCACATAGCTTACAGCTCATAGCACATTGCACATAGCTAATAGCACATTTCATATAGCAAATATCTCATAGCACACAACACATGGCTCATAGCTCAGCACATAGCTCATAGCTTACAGTAAATAGCACATAGCTCATAGCACATCCTTCATGACGGTCCCCATTACCAGCTTATAGACCAACCTTTTCCGAGCTACCATCAGTTCTGAAGAAGGGTCACTAGGGCTGAAACATTAACTCTACTTTCTCTCCACAGCTGCTGCCAGACCTGCTGAGTTTCTCCAGCAATTTCTGTTTTCGCTTCCGATTTCCAGCATCTGCAGCTCTTTGTTTTATTTTTAATGAATTCTCTGCTATAGATCCTTGTATGTCATTTCTGTTTGAGGAGTGAATGGGAAGCGGTCTAAGTTCAGCCCTGTTTCGCTGTGTGTGAGGATAACTTTTACTATAAGCTGTAAGAAAGAGAACCAGTTAGCTTACACACATTTAGCCTGATGGGAAATACAATTCACAGCAATATCAATGAGTAGCTGATCAAGCACTGACCATTTCACATCCCACAATTAAAATCCCCTTGGTGTAAACTCCTCATTGCCTCAGTATCCTAAAGTTATTTTTATTTCATTGTAAGTTACAGTGAGTGGCACTTATGTACAGTGACAATACATACTTTTCACTGTATTTTATATTGAATGCACATGACAATAAAAGATATTCATTCATGATTTTAAGACTGTATGCAAATGAAGAACCATCAAAGAACCAGGATGTAAAGCAGCATGTGACCAGCAGTCAGTTCTTATGGCTGGGACCGGATTGGCTGCTGTTGCTGTGATAATTGGTGGTTGCTCAATCCTAACAGTTGATTGGTCTGTTGAGCTATTTTGTGAAGTGTACAGTTATTAGTTTGTAGACCCCAAATAAATCACACTGACTTAGAGTTCTGTGTGTGTGTGAGAGAGAGAGAGAGAGAGAATGAATGAATGAATGAATGAATGTGTCTGTCTGTGTGTCTGTTTTTATGTGTATCTGTGTGTGTCCACATCAGTCTATGTGACATTTCAATTCTGATAAAAAGTCAAACCAGACCAAAAACATTAACTCTGTTTTCTCTCCACAGATGCTGCTAGACCTGCTGAGTTTTTCCAGCATTCAAGATTTTGTTTCAGATTTCCAGCTTCCACAGTATTTTGCTTCGATCTGCTTTTGTGATGTTGATGGGGGAATACATATTACTGGACTATCTCCCCTGCTGCTCTTTGACACAATGTCAGGGATCTTTTACATGCATGTGACAGAACAGATGGGCGTTGGATTAATGTCTTGACTGAGAGCTGACAACAACAACTGTGCAGCATTCCCCCTGTACTGACCCTATGACAGTGCAGCACTCATAGAGTCATAGAGATGTACAGCACAGTAACAGACCGTTCGGTCCAATCCGTCCATGCCGACCAGATATCCCAACCCAATCTAGTCCCACCTGCCAGTACCCAGCCCATATCCCTCCAAACCCTTCCGATTCATATAGCCATCCGAATGCCTCTTAAATGTTGCAATTGTACCAGCCTGCACCACATCCTCTGGCAGCTCATTCCATACACATACCACCCTCTGCGTGAAAACGTTGCCCCTTAGGTCTCTTTCATATCTTTCCCCTCTCACCCTAAACCTATGCCCTCTAGTTCTGGACTCCCCGACCCCAGGGAAAAGACTTTATTTATTTACCCTATCCATGCCCCTCATGATTTTATAAACCTCTACAAGGTCACCCCTCAGCCTCTGACACTCCAGGGAAAACAGCCCCAGGCTGTTCAGCCTCTTCCTATAGCTCAGATCCTACAACCCCGGCAACATCCTTGCAAATCTTTTCCGAACCATTTCAAGTTTCACAATATCTTTCCGATAGGAAGGAGACCAGAATTGCACGCAATATTCCAACAGTGGCCTAACCAATGTCCTGCACAGCCACAACATGACCTCCCAACTCCTGTACTCAATGCTCTGACCAATAAAGGAAAGCATACCAAACACCTTCTTCACTATCCTATCTACCTGCGACTCCACTTTCAAGGAGCTATGAACCCGCACTCCAAGGTCTCTTTGTTCAACAACACTCCCTAGGACCTTACCATTAAGTGTATAAGTCCTGCTAAGATTTGCTTTCCCAAAATACAGCACCTCATTTTTATCTGAATTAACCTCCATCTGCCACTTCTCAGCCCATTGGCCCATCTGGTCAAGATCCTGTTGTAATCTGAGTTAACCCTCTTCGCTGTCCACTACACTCCCTCTATACTGACCCTATGATACTGCAGTACTCCCTCTGCACTGACCCTATGACACTGCAGCACTCCCTCTACACTGACCCTACGACACTGCAGCACTCTCTTTGTACTGACTCTATGACAGTTCAGCACTCCCTCTTCACTAACCCTATGACACTGCAGCACTCCCTCTATACTGACCCTATGACAGTGCGGCACTCCCTCTGCACTGTCATACAGGAGGATGGGAAAGCTTGTTCCCAGATTGCAAATCCAGGCTTTAGAAGTGGATTGTGAGATAGCACATTGTCTGTCTGTGCTGTTCTGCGCGTATACCTGAGCTAATGCACAACCTGCAGTGTCAGTGGAACCTGACAGAACAACACTGAAACTTCACACTGGAAACTGCATGTTAATTTGTGACTACATTACCCTGTGTTATTTTGTACTGTGTTTAGTCCAAATTGCATGCAAATTGTTGTAGAAATACAAAACAAAAATAGAAATTGCTGGGAAAACTCAGTAGGTCTGGCAGAATCTGTTCTGACAAAGGGTCACTGGATCCAAAACATTAACTCTGTTTCTCTCTCCACAAAGGCAGCTTGACCGGCTGAGTTTGCCCAATCATTTATGTTTTTGTTTCCGATTTCCAGCATCTGCAGTTCTTGCATTTCACTTTTGTGTGGAATTGCAAGGTTTTTTTTGTTATTTTGGGGAGATGATGGCATCATGTTATAGACTCATAGTCATAGAGATGTACAGCAGGGAAACACACCCTTCAGTCCAACCTGTCCATGCCGACTAGATATCCTAAATCCAATCCAGTCCCACCTGTCATTACCATATCTCTCCAAACCCTTCCTATTCATATACCCATCCAAATGCCTTTCAAATGTTGCAATTGTACCAGCCTCCACCACTTCCTCTGGCAGCTCATTCCATACACGTACCACCCTCTGCATGAAAACGTTGCCCCTTAGGTCTCTTTTATATCTTTCCCCTCTCACCCTAAACCTGTGCCCTCTAGTTCTGGACTCCCCGACCCCAGGGAAAAGACTTTGTCTATTTATCCTATCCATGCCCCTCATAATTTTGTAAACCTCTATAAGGTCACCCCTTAGTCTCCGATGCTCCAGGGTAAACAGCCCCAGTCTATTTAGCCTTTTCCTATAGTCCAAATCCTCCAACCCTGGCAACATCCTTGTAAATCTTTTCTGAACCCTTTCAAGTTTCACAACATCTTTCCGATAGGAAGGAGACCATAATTGCACGCAATATTCCAACAATGTCCTGTACAGCCGCAACATGACCTCCCAACTCCTGTACTCAATACTCTGACCAATAAAGGAAAGCATACTAATGTCACTGAATCAGTAATCCAGACACCCAGGCGGTTTCTGTCAGGACAGGGGTTCAAATCCCACCGGGAAGCTGGGTGAATTTAAATTCAACTTAGAAATCTGGAATTTAATCCTCATCTCGGTCACAGTGACAATGAAATCAGCATCGATTGCTATGAAAACCAAATCAGGTTTGCTAACAGCCTTCAGGGAGGGAAATCTGCCTTCCTTATGTGGTCTGGCCTGCAAGTGACTTCAGATCCGCGGCAATGTGGGTGACTCTTAACTGCCCTCTGAAATAGTCCTAGCAAGTCAGTCAGTTCAAGGGACAGTTAGAGATGGGCAATAAAGCTGGTCTTGTCAGCGACACCCACATTCCACAAAAGGAAAAACAAAAACTTTATTCTGATCTGAAAATCCTCAGCAATATGACGCTGAATTTCCAAAGCTGCTGTCCATTGCTGGATCTACATGTGTATAACAGCCCATGTAGTTCTGGTCAATGTGGTGTGTAAATACACTGTGCTGAAACCAACATTTCTCCTGGATTCTGTGGCAGTGCCAAGGATGAGATTGTCAGTGTTCGCCATCAGGGACTCCCTGTGAAACTGACCCCAACCACAACCCCCTGAATCGGACCCTGTGCAGTTAAACTGTGACATCCAGAGGTTGCTGCTGGTGATTCTACACATTGCCTATTGAAGCCACCACCCCAAAGGACTGTGATCAATTAGAAATCACTGACCTGACCAGAACCTGCTCTTTTAGATTCTTCACTTCATCCTAAACCACCGAAAACTTTACCCCTTTTTGAATGAGGTTCTAACAGAGGACTAACTTCAGAAGTTACTGATGAACACGAATGCAAGCCTTGAAGAATTACTTTTGTCATAGAGTCATGGAGATGTACAGCATGGAAACAGACCCTTCGGTCCAACCCGTCCATGCCGACCAGATATCCCAACCCAATCTAGTCCCACCTGCCAGCACCTGGCCCATATCCCTCCAAACACTTCCAATTCATATACCCATCCAAATGCCTCTTAAATGTTGCAATTGTACCAGCCTCCACCACATCTTCTGGCAGCTCATTCCATACACGTACCATCCTCTGCATGAAAAAGTAGCCCCTTAGGTCTCTTTTATATCTTTCCCCTCACACCCTAAACCTATGCCCTCTAGTTCTGGATTCCCCAACCCCAGGGAAAAGACTTTGCCTATTTATCCTATCCTACCCCTCATAATTTTATAAACCTCTATAAGGTCACCCCTCAGCCTCTGACGCTCCAAGGAAAACAGCCCCAGCCTGTTCAGCCTCTCCCTGTAGCTCAAATCCTCCAATCCTAGAAACATCCTTGTAAATCTTTTCTGAACCCTTTCAAGTTTCACAACATCTTTCCGATAGGAAGGAGACCTGAATTGCACGCAATATTCCAACAGCGGCCTAACCAATGTCCTGTACAGCTGCAACATGACCTCCCAATTCCTGTACTCAATACTCTCACCAATAAAGGAAAGCATACCAAACGCCTTCTTCACTATCCTATCTACCTGCGACTCCACTTTCAAGGAGCTATGAACCTGTACTCAAAGGTCTCTTTGTTCAGCAACACTCCCTAGGACCTTACGATTAAGTGTATAAGTCCTGCTAAGATTTGCTTTCCCAAAATGCAGCACCTCGCATTTATCTGAATTAAACTCCATCTGCCACTTCTCAGCCCATTAGCCCATCTGGTCCAGATCCTGTTGTACTCTGAGGTAACCCTCTTCGCTATCCACTACGCCTCCAATTTTAGTGTCATCTGCAAACTTACTAACTGCACCTCTTATGCTCACATCCAAATCATTTATGTAAATGACAAAAAGTAGAGGGCCCAGCACCAATCCTTGTGGCACTCCACTGGTCACAGGCCTCCAGTCTGAAAAACAACCTTCCACCACCACCCTCTGTCTTCTGCCATTTTGTCTTTGAGGAATATGTTTCTGTTATGAGCCGAGGGGTGGTTTGGATTGTTCATCCCTGGCCTGATCAAACGCACCTCCCATCTCCAAGATCGTTACCAAAGACAAAAAGCCAAAGATGTACATGTTAGGTGAATTGGTCGCGCTAAATTGCCCATAGTGTTAGGTGCATTAGTCAGGGGTAAATATAGGGGAATGGGTCTGGGTGGGTTACTCTTCGGAGGGTCAGTGTGGACTTGTTGGGCCAAAGGGCCTGTTTCCACACTGTGGGGAATCTAATCTAATCTAATCTAACTTGAACGAAAGCCTCAGATTCCTGCCCCAATCCCATGTGTTCCTTCTCATTGTTTATTTTGCCCCTTCTAAAGGGGATTCCCTCAACGTGACCCCAAAATAGAAACTAAAGTCAGGGAAGAGGAAATCTTTGTCCATTTGATTTAAGAACAATTCCAGTTTCTCCAGACTCCCCTTATCATTGATGGTCCTGGTTGCTCTTACCCAGAATTGACACACATAAAGGTATCATTTTGCAAGGAAATAAAACTTTAGCATTAAGTTTTTGAATTACCCAAGAATTGAGGGAGAGTACAGGACAGTTGTATGGCATGTGACGATACTATGGCTTTAAGAGGTATGTTGAGTCCTGAGGTTTCTTAATGAACAAAGGTTGAGATAGAGGTTCCAAGCATGTCTGCTCAAAGCCAATAATGTAAGCAGCTTGTGAGGCCTTGGGGTTTCTTTTAAAGTTGGAACAATATAAGCAGCCTGAATGGGTGGGGTCAAGTTCCTACAGAACCAGGATTCTCAGTTTTAGCTTTCTGCAGTCGCTGGGGTCTTGAAGCTGGATGTGGAAGCTCTTATTCCTCTCTCTGTTACAGCTAAAACCTGGGGTTCTCTTCCTGCTGCTAGACTCACATGTGAGACAATTCATCTTACTGAATTTGCCTTTGCTAAGAGTGTGTTTATGGGATGTTACTATATTACAACAGTTAATTAGTAGCTTTTTATTTTGTTAAGTATTTTGATAGAATTACAGTTATAACAATTCTTTTATTTTTGTTGTGGTTCTGTTCGCCGAACTGGGAATTTGTGTTGCAGACGTTTCGTCCCCTGTCTAGGTGACATCCTCAGTGCTTGGGAGTCTCCTGTGAAGCACTTCTGTGATCTTTCCTCTGGCATTTGTAGTGGTTTGAATCTGCCGCTTCCAGTTGTCAGTTCCAGCTGTCCGTTGCAGTGGTCAGTATATTGGGTCCAGTTCAATGTGCTTATTGATTGAATCTGTGAATGAGTACCATGCCTCTAGGAATTCCCTGGCTGTTCTCTGTGTAGTGTACAAAATCCCATGCAAGGACTGCACAAAACACTACATAGGACAAACAGGAAGACAGCTAACAATCCGCATCCATGAACACCAACTAGCCACGAAACGACACGACCAGCTATCCTTAGTAGCCACACACACAAATGACAAACAACATGAATTTGACTGGGACAACACTACTATTATAGGACAAGCCAAACAGAGAACAGCCAGGGAATTCCTAGAGGCATGGCACTCATCCACAGATTCAATCAATAAGCACATTGAACTGGACCCAATATACTGACCACTGCAACGGACAGCTGGAACTGACAACCGGAAGCGGCAGATTCAAACCACTACAAATGCCAGAGGAAACATCACAGAAGTGCTTCACAGGAGGCTCCCAAGCACTGAGGATGTCACCTAGACAGGGGATGAAACATCTGCAAAACAAATTCCCAGCTCGGCGAACAGAACCACAACAATGAGCACCCGAGCTACAAATCTTCTCCCAAACTTTGATCTTTTATTTTTACTTTGTATTGTAATGATTGTGTATGAATAAAGTGTGTTTTCCTTCAAACCTGGTAGTTCAACCAATCGAATTGCATCTGAAACGCAATGCCTTACACTTCCATTTAAAATAAAAAACCTTAGGGTCTAGACTATCTCTTTGGCGTGTTTGAGGGGGTCTGGGCTGGTCCAAAACAAGCTAGGGGCTCTTATCAGGATCAAAATCTCTAATTCCAGGTTGGGTTTTGGGTTATTGGAATCAAAGGCAGTGAGTGGTGAGTGCTGGTGTTTTTTTTTTATTTCGAGTGTTGTGTTCAGTTGGTTTAAACAGGCTGTGCCTTATGTAATAATGGATCTTTCAGTCACTGAGAGTTTCCTGGGGATGGAAGAAGTCACTTCAGGACCTTTACAGAAAGGGAGCAAGGCAAAGCTTTCTGAATTGGCAAACAAATTGAAGTTGGAGTTGCCTCTGTCTGTGAGGAAAAGGGGGATAGTTGCAGCAACAGCTCGACATTCCCAATCACCAGGAATGCAATCAGAATCATTGGAGATTGCTAAAGGTCAATTGCAAAGGAAGCAGCTGGAATTAGAGAGAAAAAGAGAAAGAGTAACCCAGGCAGAACAAAAAGAAAGAGAAAAGGAGATGAAACAGTTGGAATTAGAATTAAAAGCAGAGGAAAAAGGAAAAGAGAGGAAGGCCCGAGCAGAAGGAAAAGAGAGTTTTTGAAATTTGAGGTTGGGACTGAAAATTCAAAGTCAATTTAAAATGACACAGATTGAGCTGAAAAGTAGGAGTAATGAAGAGGTCAGTGTCATAGAGTCAAAGAGATGTACAGCATGCAAACAGACCCTTCAGTCCAACCCAATCTAGTCCCACCTGCCAGCACCCGGCCCATATCCCTCCAAACCCTTCCTATTCATATACCCATCCAGATGCCTTTTAATGTTGCAATTGTACCAGCCTCCACCACTTCCTCTGGCAGCTCATTCCATACATGTACCACCCTCTGTGTGAAAAAGTTGCCCCTTAGGTCTCTTTTATATCTTTCCCCTCTCACCCTAAACCTATGCCCCTCTCGTTCTGGACTCCCCAACCCCAGGAAAAAGACTTTGCCTATTTACCCTATCCATGCCCCATATAATTTTATAAATCTCTATAAGGCCAGGTGGGGATCTGTTTAAATATGTCCAAGCATTGCCTAAGTTTGATGAGAAGGATGTAGAAACCTTTTTCATTTCATTTGAGAAAGTGGCTAAATAAATGAAATGGCCAGAGACCATGTGGGTATTGTTGATCCAAACAAAGTCAGTAAGTAGCAATGCAAGGTATTTGTGACACCATCAGAGGAGGTATCTGGGGAGGAGGAGCAGGTGAAACACAACCAGGACAAAATACACCTCTTACAGCCAAAGTATCGTCACAGACATAATGGTCGTTAATAATCTGTTGTTATGTGAAACTGACTGAGGGATCCACTTATAACAAGCAGCTTCCTGGCATTGTCAGTGTTCACCTTGAATTAACACAGAATGTATGGCATGCAGATGAGAACAAAAGGAGAGAGCTGTATCAGAGCACTTAGCAGAGATGTTCTCCCAATATCCCCCCCACACCCGCCACTCCCACCAGTGTGGAGGAACCAGTCGCAGCCAATTTAGCAGCAGATCAAGTGGCCTTAGCTCAGAGTAATTTTGGTTGGAAGTGTGGAGAACGTAGACATTATCTGATGCAATGCAGACCATTCCTTCAGTGTAAATTATGAGCTGTATTGTTGTGTCAGTGTATTGAATTACTGCAGTGACACAGGAATGCTCCCAGCCCCAGCCAGGTGTATGCAGGAGGACAATTCAATTATTTAGTGCAATTGTCCCACATCCTGTGAGGATCATAAATAATTAACTAAATAAATAAATACAGAAACCACAAGGGAGTTTAATCTTGTGCAAGTGACCCAGTAACTTTGTCACTCGCTGGTTATCAGGTCAATGGTGTAACACAATTCCAACTCTTACCTTTTTACTCTTTCACTTCTTTCCTTCATATATCGCTGTAGAGCTGCTGATTGAAATGAACCTTCTGGGTCCTGGCATTAACTCTTTAATTCTGAGTCTCAGCAATACTTCTCCATATATTCACTGTTATGAGGCTTCCTACCTCCCTTACAGAGCGAGTTCCAGATGCTCACCAGTCTCTGGGAGAAAAAGCATTTCCTCACATCACGTTTAATCCTCCTGCCCCTTCCCTTCAATCTCTGCCATCTACTCACTGGTCTCTCCATCAAGGGGAAAGGTTTCTTCCTGCTCACCTCCTCTGTGTCCCTCATCATTTTATACATCTCCATCATGTCCACAATCAGTTTCCTCTGCTCCACGGAAAACAACCCCAGGCCTTTCCTTCATTTTCTTTCTCTCTCCAGCCGCCCCATTCCACTTGTTCAGGACCAGTTGCATCTCAATCATTTCCCAGCTCTGATGAAATGTCACTGACCTCACTCTGCTCCCCTTTCCATTGATAACCCTGGACCTAGTGAGTATTTCCAGCACCTTTCATTAAACATTGTATGTTCCCACGAGTGCTTTAAAATCATCTCAGATTTTGAATAAGCCCCCATTTCTCATTATATGACCACAAACTTCATTTACATTGTGTGACTCCATGTAGCAAAAGGCTTTTGTTCTGTTTTCCAGACAAATTATGTCAACTTAGTTAAAAATCACACAACACCAGGTTATAGACCAATAGGTTTAATTGGAAGCACACTAGCTTTCGGAGCGACGCTCCTTCATCAGGTAATAGTTTCCTGATAGTCTATCACCTGATGAAGGAGCGTCGCTCCGAAAGCTAGTGTGCTTCCAATTAATCCTGTTGGACTATAACCCGGTGTTGTGTGATTTTTAACTTTGTACACCCCAGTCCAACACCGGCATCTCCAAATTATGTCAACTTAATTCAAGATGTTAAACAGTCCTCACAAGTAAATGTTGAGACTGTGAGCTGTTATTGGGACTTTGCTCATTGTAAGCAAACACTTTGGAGATGTGGGGATGCGTCATTGTATCCCTGTTCAGGGGAACAAATAATTGTGGAACAAATAGGCAAGTCCACAGACAATGGCCGTCTCGCTGCATCAAGAAGAAAGAACACAAGATCAATACAATATGCTGGCTGGGAATTCCACAACTCAGGCTCATAGTCTCAGGAGAAGGGGTCAGCTGTTTCAAACTGAGGTGAGGAGAACTCTCTTCACTATAAGTGTTGTGCATTCAGACCTGGTTCAGTGTGGAGCACTCTTGCCTGGGACTTGCATATTCAAGTCCTATTCCAAATCCAAAACATGAGCAGTACCTCAGCACAGCACTGAGGGAATGCCACACAGTCAGTGACACCATCTTACACAGACAATGTCTCTGCCCTCTCTCCAACAGATGCTAACATGCAGGGAGTTATCTGTATATATATCATGAATATATCCCATATCCTATATTATAATATATATGCTTAATTGGATTTATTGAAATGTTAGCATCCCCATTAGATTGAAAGAAAAGTTCTGAGGAATTTTAAATTTAAGATCTTCATTTTAAGAAGACAGATGAGCAAAGGAAAACCTTTTCTTTTTTACAGCACTCCCTGGATACACTTATAAATGTTATTTCCTACAGGCCATTTTCTCATGAATATTTTCCAGCAACCTCATCAAACCTCCAGCAATGATTCTGCTGCAGCCCTAATAGTTTGTGATATCGCCGGGTTTCTGAACTGGGCAAACTGCAGAAATCAGTTTCAACAATGGCCCTGAGTGGAGTTTCAAACTGATTGGGTAAGTTTAGAGACATTTTGTACAACCCTACGGGGAGAGGGACCCTACATCCCACGGAAGAAAGTGACACAGGGACCCCACTGCACAGCAATGCACCCACATGTTTGCACAATATTTTGAGCATTTTTTCAATTATCATTCATTCGTGGGATTTGAGTACATTTATTATCCATTTGTAACTGCCCAGAAGGCAGATAAGTGTCAACCACATCGCTGTGGGTCTGGAGTCACGTGTAGACCAGACTTGATAAGGTTTCAGAACACTTCAACCCCAGGGCATCAATGTGGACTTCAACAGTTTCCTCATTTCCCCTTCCCCCACCTCACCTCAGTTCCAAACTTCCAGCTCAGCACTGTCCCCATGACTTGTCCTACCTGCCTATCTTCTTTTCCACCTATCCACGCCACCTTCCCCCCCCCAGAGCTATCACCTTCATCCCCTCCCCCACTCACCTATTGTACTCTATGCTACTTTCTCCCCACCCCCACCCTCCTCTCACTTATCTCTCCACCCTTCAGGCTCTCTGCCTTTATTCCTGATGAAGGGCTTTTGCCCGAAATGTCGATTTCGAAGCTCCTCAGATGCTGCCTGAACTGCTGTGCTCTTCTAGCATCACTAATCCAGAATCTGGTTTCCAGCATCTGCAGTCATTGTTTTTACCCCCTTGATAAGGTTTCCTCCCACAGTCTAAAGATGTGCAGGCTGGGTGAATTGATCATGCTAAATTGTCCATTGTGTTAGGTGCAGGAATAAATGTAGGGGAATGGGTCTGGGTGGGTTGATCTTTGGAGAGTCAGTGTGGACTTTTTGGGCCGAAGGGCCTATTTCCACACTGTAGGGAATCTAATTGTCAAATAACAGATTTCCCTCCCTAAAACGCATGAGTGCACCAGGTAGGTTTTTATGACAGTTGACACTGGGCACATGGTTCCCATTTGCCAAGCTTTTAATTCCAGATTTTTAAAAACTTTCAACTCAGATTTCACTGTTTCCCTTGGTGGTCCTCAAACCCAGGTTTCCGGAACATTCACAGAGATGACTAACCCAGTAATATTTCCACTAGCCCACTAATGGGCATGGTTCTGATAGAGAGACATGTGCATGGACCATCCGCTGTCTCTCCCAGAACCTGAATTTTCATAAGTGAGAGAAAGACCAGAACTGGGGGAGAATTCGGGGAAGGGGAGACACATTAGGAGTTACTACCACAGAAAAGCGGTTGAGACCAAAACACTATTTTTGAGGATGTAACTCTGAAGATGGATGAGGGAGATCCAGTAGATGTAGTGTACCTGGACTTTCAAAAAGCTTTTGATAAAGTCTCACATAGGAGGTTAGTGAGCAAAATTAGGGTGCATGGTATTGGGGGCAAAGTACTGACTTGGATTGAAAGTTGGTTGGCTGATAGGAAACAAAGAGTAGTGATAAACGGCTCCATTTCAGAATGGCAGGCAGTGACCAGTGGGGTACCGCAGGGATCAGTGCTGGGACCGCAGCTTTTTACAATATATATTATTGATATAGAAGATGGTATTAGTAATAACATTAGCAAATTTGCTGATGATACTAAGCTGGGTGGCAGGGTGAAATGTGAGGAGGATGTTAGGAGATTACAGGGTGACCTGGACAGGTTAGGTAAGTGGTCAGATGCATGGCAGATGCAGTTTAATGTGGATAAATGTATGGTTATCCACTTTGGTGGCAAGAACAGGAAGGCAGATTACTACCTAAATGGAATCAATTTAGGTAAAGGGGCAGTACAGAGCGATCTGGGTGTTCTTGTACACCAGTCAATGAAGGTAAGCATGTAGGTGCAGCAGGTAGTGAAGAAGGCTAATAGCATGCTGGCCTTCATAACAAGAGGGATTGAGTATGGAAGCAAAGAGGTTCTTCTGCAGCTGTACAGGGCCCTGGTGAGACCACACCTGGAGTATTGTGTGCAGCTCTGGTCTCTAAATTTGAGGAAAGACATTCTGGCTATTAAGGGAGTGCAGCGTAGGTTCACGAGGTCAATTCCTGGAATGGCGGGATTACCTTACACTGAAAGACTGGAGTGACTGGGCTTGTATACCCTTGAGTTTAGAAGACTGAGAGGGGATCTGATTGAGACATGTAAGATTATTAAAGGATTGGACACTCTGGAGGCAGGAAATATGTTTCCGCTGATGGGTGAGTGTCAAAACAGAGGACACAGCTTAAAAATACGGGGTAGACCATTTAGGACAGAGATGAGGAGAAATTTCTTCACCCAGAGAGTGGTGGCTGTGTGGAATGCTCTGCCCCAGAAGGCAGTGGAGGCCCAGTCTCTGGATTCATTTAAGAAAGAGTTGGATAGAGCTCTCAAGGATAGTGGAATCAAGGGTTATGGAGATAAGGCAGGAACAGGATACTGATTAAGGATGATCAGCCATGATCATATTGAATGGTGGTGCAGGCTTCAAGGACAGAATGGCCTACTCCTGCACCTATTGTCTATTGTCTATTTGTTTTCAAGAAGGAGGTAGATAAAGGGGTCAAGGGAGATGGGGGAGGGTGGGATTGGGATATTGAGCTCAATGATCAGCCATGAATGACCTACTCCTGCTCCTGCCTTCTGTATCACAGAGAGGGAGTACACTTAAAAATACAAGTTATTTCAAATCATTTTTGATGTCCAGTTCCAGGACAGAAACAGAAAAATAGAACACATTTGCAAAATGAACTAAATGGGCTAAAGCTTTAGCAGGACCTGATCATCTTTCAACTTTGCTCAAAAGGAGATCTGTGCTATGAATTATGACATAATCCCCTAGTTGCTGTGAAAACCTGTTTTTGCAACATGTACAAGATCAAAGTGGTCAAAAATCCAGGACTTGTACTCATGGTAGTGCTTTGGGAATTTTCAACGGAACTGATACAGTTACCACTGAACTCACCAAGTCAGTCAGTCTCTGCCTGTGGCTGCGAGACCCTGTCGACAATTCCAACGTGCAAAGTTATGAAAGCTTATTCATGGTAAGCAAATTGTCATTTGAAAATTGTCACTTGTGTGCTCTAGAGTTTAGGGAAATAAATGGATAACTTGCTTAAAAAAGTGAAATCACACTGCACGACCATCAGTGATTGTAAAAGAATTCACGGTTTGTTTTTCTTCTTAAAAATCATTGAATCTTTCATTGGTGCCAGGTGGGCGCTGTTAGATCAAAATAAAATGCAATGTAAGGGACTTTCCAAACTGATTAACAAGAATAACAAGGCAGGTTATTTCATTATTATTCTCTCACAGCAACAGTGATCAGGGCAGGATCAGACCCCGATAAAACAGAACCAACTAACAGAAGTTGGAATAAAATTGCTGCCAGTTTGTTTGTAACCTTCGCTGTGTCACTCACTTTAGCTCCCTGTCTCTAATTCTGCCTGGCCTTGCTTTGCTTCCGCACAGTGTCTGTCCTGGTGCTGCTTCTGCCCATTTCAGTCACTTGCTCCTAAGCTTTGTATGTTTAGATTAGATTCCCTACAGTGTGGAAACAGGCCCTTCGGCCCAACAAGTCCACACCGACCCTCTGAAGAGCAACCCCCCCAGACCCATTCCCCTACATTTACCCCTGACTAATGCACCTAACACTATGGGCAATTTAGCATGGCCAATTCACCTGACCCGCACATCTTTGGACTGTGGGAGGAAACTGGAGCACCTGGAGGAAACCCACGCAGACACAGGGAGAATGTGCAAACTCCACACAGTCAGCCACCCAAGGAGGGAATCAAACACAGTCCCTGGCACTGTGAGGCAGCAGTGCTAACCACTGAGCCACCGTGCCACCCAATGTTTTTATTGCTGTTTTGGGATTGATTTGCTTGTTCTCCACACAACATGTTGAGCAAAGCAGAGGGAGAGAAAGTGAGTGGTTTTTACCTGTTTTTAACCCTGCTGCAAAAGCATTTCCTAGCAGACAGTGAAAGGCCACCATTGAGGACAATCAGAAGCAGCTGTCTGACTGCCCAGGCCTGTGGAACAGTGATTCACTCACAAGGGCCCAATAATGAACCCGAATGGATGAAACTACAAAGGGGTCCGTTCCAATGATAGGACCAGCTCTGGATTGTCAGGAGATCCAGCCAATCCTCACCTCAATCCATGAGGATTGGCATTTCTTATCGTGCTGACAAGGAGATGGTCAAGACATTGACCCAGAAACTCATGGAATGCAATAACAACTCATGCCTTTACATAACACCATTACGTTAGTAAACCATCCCTGGGCTCTTCATGGGAGCAATTATCAAATTTCTGACTCACCACCCCATTCCCACACTCCCACACTCCCCCCAAGACCCCAACCCATTCCCACCTGAGCCAGCTCTCATTCTCTGCCTCTGGACACCCCCTTGAGAAATTGTGGAGTAGCAGCAACACTCTGATTGCCGTGACTTCTTTCTGAATTTGTCTGACTTCCCCTCTCTTCTGATGAAGATCTTGTCACATTTCCAGTTTGAGCGAAGACAGATATGGTCATCAAGAACTTCTGGAATTGCCCATCACAGCTGGCAAAATAGTCATGAAAGGACCGCTGGATAACAGGGAAGCACAACATCTTTGATTATCACACAACAATGGGTCAACATTGACTAAGACAAAGTATTACACTGCGTTGTATACTGACAGCAGAGGGAGAAAAATAGTTTTGGCCTTCCTTGTGACTGATGTAGCTTTCAAACTATGTATATTTGGTCTTGACATGCTAGCACACCAGCTTTGTAGTCAATCATTGATCGATCATAATGTATGGTGCATCAGCTCTAAACAATTCAGTTAATTGAGAAGGCGTCATGAACTGTGGAACATTTGTTTTCCGTGGATGGTTGAGGTCAGGCAGGAATTGTGAAAAATATACATGAGTGACCAAGGTCATTAATGCAAAACACCACCGAGGCTGAAATTTGTGTGGGGTGGGAGGGAACATGAGGGAGACACTCAGCTTTAAGGAAGTAAGGATTGTCCGAGCCAGCAGATACTGGATCAGAATTTGAAGATGGAATGTTGGTGAAACTCTCAGCTTTGGCAACTTTCTGCAAGGAACCATGAGCAATCTCTGAAGTCCGTGTGTGTGCAGTTACACACAGGAATCGAAGCATTGCTGACAATGGTTCTTTGCCCTTCCAGAGTGTGTTTTACCGAAGTCCTCATGGATACAATCAGCACAGATTTACAGATCTGTCCTTCCATATACAGTATACTTTTTAATAAGTATAGGAAAAGTTCAACCTTTGTTGAATAAGGTTTAACTGAGTTTTCGAGACACACAGGATCATACTTACTTCAAGCTCTCTTTGAGCTTGAAAAGCTAATGTTAGAAATCTGGAGTTAGTCCCTCCATCGAATGAGACAAATTTCAGAGACTTTTAAAATAACGGATTATTTTCATTATTATTGTCAGCAGGTTTGCTTATGATGTTTCAGCTTTTACCTTAAACCATGTGTATGCCCCAAATTTTATTTTGGTCTCTACAAAATTATCAAACAACAAAGTCATCAGTGCTTTTTACTTCCCGGCTTGCTGTCTATGAGAGTTCCCCAATGTGATTGGTTGCTTAGCCCATCTGCTGGCATGCTGTACAGATAGCACCAGAATTACATTGGTTTTGTAAAAAGGGCAAACTGATGCCACAACACACCCTGGATCTTTTTAAGTCCATAACAAATAGGAACAGCAGCAGGCCATTCAGCCCCACCAGCCCCTCAATAGGTTCATGGCTGATCTGACATTCCTCACTCCACTTTCCTGCCCTTTCCCTTTAACCCTTGATTCCCCGACTGATCAAGAATCTCTCTATCTCAGCCTTAATTATACACAAGGACTCTGCCCCCCACAGCTTCTGCAGCAAGGAGTTCCACAAAGACTCACAACCTTCTGAGAGAAAAAATCCCTCCTCATCTCCATCTGAAATTGATGTCCCTTTATGCAGAGGCTGTGTCCTCTGGAACTGAACTCTCCCATGAGGGGAAACATCCTCTCAGCATTGACCCTGTCAAGCCCCTTAAAGAATCTGACATATCTCAATGAGATCACCTCTCATTCTTCTAAACTCCAGTGAGTAGACCCTCAACCTGCTTAACCTTTGCTCATAAGACAATCCCTCCAAACCCGGCGATCATCTTAGTGAATCTTCTTTGAACTGCCTCCAATGAAACAATATATTTTTGTATATGAAGGGACCAAGTCCACTCACTGTATTTATGGATGGCTGTCATTGTGATTAGCGGCGAGCACTGCTCAATCATGTTTTGCCTCAGATTGACATGTTGTACCTACAATTACTCAGAAAGTGGGCATCCAAATTCAACTCCAGGCAATGGAACTTTGGCTGATCATGTAAAAGCTTGAGTGCACTTCACCATCTGATATACACCTACTCCCCCTGAATGCAAGATAGCAGCTGTTAACCTGAACCTCTTCCCGGGAAAAGGCTCCCAGAACACAAATCCCAGACTTTCAGAGGACTTTAATAGACACCAGATGCTCTGGCTGTGTTAGGCCCACAGTGTGGACTGGCTGGGTGGCAGGGACAGTAACTGGAAGGGAGACCCTTGGGCCTGTTGCTGTTCCTGGAGAGAGAGAGAGGACCTGGGACACCTGGAGCTGTTTCTGAAGGCCCCTTTTAGAGAAGATGAATTCTATGTAAGTCCTTTTTTATTCCTTTTGTAACTCAAAATGGTGCTAGATAGTGGTGAGAAAACACTTTACACCGTATCTTCCTAGATTTTTGTGACAATAAATAAATAAATCTGCAACATCTTGCCTGTTGATTTTTGTTGAATGGGATTGAAAATTTGAAGATTTACGTAATAGATAAATGAATCAATAGTTTAATACTCGCACCTAAAGTTCAAACTCCCCCCAACTCTCTTAGGAACAAAGGTCAGCAAGCAAAAGGGAGTCATCGAATCCCTACTGTGTGCAAGTAGGCCATTGGGCCCACTGAGTCCACACTGACCCTCTAAAGAGTATCCAATCCAGACCCACCCCATCCCAGTAGCCCTATATTTCCCACCGTATCCTGCATGTCTTTGGATTGTGGGAGCAAACATAGGGAAAATATGTAAACTCCACACAGAGAATTGCCCAAGACTGGAATCAAGTCCAAATCCCTCTTTTTTTTTTAGATTAGATTACAGTGTGGAAACAGGCCCTTCGGCCCAACAAGTCCACACCGACCCGCCGAAGCGAAACCCACCCATACCCCTACATTTACCCCTTATCTAACACTACGGGCAATTTAGTACGGCCAATTCACCTGACCCTGCACATCTTTGGATTGTGGGAGGAAACTGGAGCACCCGGAGGAAACCCACGCAGACACGGGGAGAACGTGCAAACTCCACACAGTCAGTCGCCTGAGGCAGGAATTGAACCCGGGTCTCTGGCGCTGTGAGGCAGCAGTGCTAACCACTGTGCCACCGTGCCGCCCCAGCTACTGTGCTGCCCCAAGTAGCGTGAGCAAGATCACTCAAATATTATTCTTAAAAAGCTGCAGGATTTGTATTTTATGACAACAGACACTATGGAAATATTCTTGACTAACAAAAGAATCAGACGTTATTGGGAGTCAGGAGGGAAGTGGAGTTGAAACTACAGGCAGATTAACTATGATCTTA
Organism: Chiloscyllium plagiosum; assembly: GCF_037043375.1. Taxonomy (NCBI): domain Eukaryota; kingdom Metazoa; phylum Chordata; class Chondrichthyes; order Orectolobiformes; family Hemiscylliidae; genus Chiloscyllium; species Chiloscyllium plagiosum. Next base: position 116,126,683 of record NW_028270148.1, read on the forward strand.
TTGAATGGTGGAGGGGAGTCAAAGGGCTGAATGGCCTATATTTATATTCCTACAGCAGACAAACAGCAGAATGAGGATAGCAGAATATATACTGCGTCCAATAGACAGCGCATTCACAAAAAGCTGCCTTTCTTCCGATTATGAGGTGTTGCAGACAGATGGACCTAAAATCAAATGTTTCCACTCAGATAGAGGGAGTTTAAAAATCGAGGAAAGCAATGGAAAAGTTGATCCAGCAATCTGCTTCTCCGATTAGAGCAACGTTGGAGAAGCAGTGGGACATGGGAGTGTATGGACAGTTTCAGAGATAGATCTGAGATTTGACAGGGGACAAGGCGTGAATGAAGATTTCAGATGACAGCAGGAACCAGGCCCTTGGATTTGAAGCAAGATGACGGCCAATATGACTTGGACTGTTGTTTGTTGAAGATTAATTTTGCAGCAGGCTGGTTGTTCCCTCAGGACTGAGTGAAAAGGAAGGCCACGGGGCCAAAGCAACAATGATAACACTCATTTAATCCCAATGTGTAGTCCGATACCGGACGAGGATATATCTGATTTATAAGACATTTAACTCCATTTGTACAGGAGCGTGTTCGACCATCAGTGCATTGCTAGTTCATTTGCTATTCATTATAGCTGGTTCAGTCAAAGGCATGCAGTGAGATTCTTTGGCCTGTACTAGGTGCAGTATCTGTTGTCATATGGACGTGCACCAGGGAACAACTTGACAAAGTTACTACAGCTGCCAGTCCCACACATTACACACAATGGGTAGGGCACCGGGAGGCCATTCAGCCCGACCAGTTCATGGTAGCTCTCTGCCAAGAGGAACTCACTCACAAGCATTCCCATGATTGCGAGCTTATGACTTTTCACATCCTAGGTATCTTTTTCCTAGGATGGGGGATTTCAAGACTGGGGGATGTATTTTTAAGGTGAAAGGAGAAAGATTTAAAAAAGACATGGGGGCAATCCTTTTACACAGAGGGTGGTTCACGTGTGGAATGAGCTTCCTCAGGAAGTGGTGGATGTGGCTACAGTTATAACATTTAAAAGACAAGTACATGAAAAAGAAATGTTTGAAGGGACATAGGCCAGGAGCAGGCAGCTGGGACTAGTTTAGTTTGGGATTATGTTCAGCGTGGACTGGTTGGAATGAGGGGTCTATTTCAATGCTATATGGCTCGACAACTCTATGATTTTCCATTTCCCTCGGAAAACCTCCATAAAACCTGCCTCCTCCATCCTCTCAGTCAGTGCCTTCTGGATACAAACCTCTCGCTGTGTGACTCTGTACTGTTGTTTTGGTGTGTTTTATTTTCCCAATCACCTGAATTCAGTGTCTTCTGCTTCTGAACTCTCTCACCATCAGAAACATTTTTTCTCTGTCTAGGAATCCTCCTGATTAAAACCCCTCGATCAGATATCCTCTGAGAGCAGTACCATGTCCACTCGGAAAAGGAACAAAACTGAGATGTCACGGGTTTACTGCGATGTGCAAAAGCAGCAACAGTGGCGTATTCTATAAATGCAAACCCTCCTTTACTCTTCCTGTTTCTGTTGCTCCTGAGTGGGATATGGCAGCCAGCAAAGAGTAAAATCTCTTCAGTTTCATACCCAAACACTCAGCATCCCCCATGCCCACCCATGTCATGTTCAATTGACCACACAGCATCATGCTAAATTGCCCGTAGTGTTAGGTGAAAGAGTAAATGTAGGGGAATGGGTCTGGGTGGGTTGCTCTTCGGAGGGTCAGTGTGGACTTGTTGGGCCGAAAGGCCTGTTTCCACACTGTAAGTAATCTAATCTAATCATCCCCCCATGCCCACACACATCGCGTCCAATTGGTCACCCAGCAGCCCCCACGCCCACCCACATCACATCCAATTGGTCACCCAGCAGCACCCATGCCCACACACATCGCATCCAATTGGTCACCCAGCATCCCCCCCCTTGCCCACCCACGTCACGTTCAATTGGTCACCCAGCATCCCCCCCCATGCCCACCCACAACACGTTCAATTGGTCACCCAGCAGCCCCCATGCCCACCCACATCATGTTCAATTGGTCACCCAGCAGCCCCCACGCCCACACATATTGCGTTCAGTTGGTCACCCAGCATCCCCCCCCATGCCCACCCACATCACGTCCAATTGGTCACACAGCATCCCTCATGCCCACACCCAGTGTGTTCAGTTGGTCACCCAGCTCCTCAATGGCAGGTACCACTACCTCAAAGGAACTCCACTAACTGTGTTCACTCTTGTGTGGATCACACACCAAAACTAGACCAGAACTCGATGCAGGGGGGCTCCCCTGGATATTAAAGGGACACGTCACGGACTGTAGCAAAACATGTGACCCCAGCTCTCCTCCCCCATAGTGAATGGGCTCAGGAAGGGCATTGCTGGACGATATGAGGTACAGGAAAGTGTACAGGCGGTCAGCCTGGATCCCAGTAAGGGTGGATGATAGAGAATGGACGGCTCGTCTTACAACGCAGATGGGGCAGGCCGTGAAAAACGACCAAACAATTCATCACAGCCCAGCCATTCCTTGTCACCCCACAGTCTCAGCTCACTCCACACCCGTCCCTGCCCGGTCACTTTGAACCTCCACCAGTCACTACCAGTAACTGTCCTGAGGAAGGGTCACCAGACCCGAAACGTTAACTCTGATTTCTCTCCACTGACGCTACCAGATCTGCTGAGCTTTTCTGATCTACAGCATTCACAGTTCTTTCTGTTTTTTTACTGAGGAATAGTTGTCCGGGTTTGCTGGCTGGGATCGGAACATGGTACAAGCCTCTAGACAAGGAGGGTAAGGGAGGGTGCAGCAGAAGAGACAGCGGGGAGAGGGGGTGTGCAAGGACACGAGGGGAATTTGTTTCCCTGTGGTTTTCCCGTTTCTTTGATTAAGGGAACTTGTAATCTTGATTCTATTTGATTGCCTTGGCTGGCGTTGTTCCTACACTTCGATCATTTACCACAAATTTACAGCAGACTCATTCACTAAGGCAAGGCTTGTGTGGCAGTGGGGAAAGATAGGAATATTTATTGGCACTGTGTAAATTTGACCAAACTCATTGTAACTGGCACAGTTGAACTACTTTGACCTGCTCTCGTCTAATCCCACCATTTAACATCAGTTGATCAGTAACTAGCAAAGCAATAAATCTGATTTCCGACCATCAGATATTAATTCCCAAACAATGTGGAGATCATGTAAGATCAACTCTGATATATTTTAATTGGAATTAAATCGTTTTGGATGAAAACTTAATTGGTACGGTTTACATACACTGAGCAGACATTCCAAAATTGAGGAACAGCCTGTCTTAAAAGAAAGAACCAGGTTTTGCAGTTGAGAAAAACGTTAAATAAAATTGCCTTAAAATATCCAGCTCCTGAAGGTATTAAAGACTAACAATTAACAGGTTTGAAAATACCTCAACCGGCATTTGGTTCAAAGAATAGTTGCCTTCCTGACATATTTTTTAAGATGTAAAGTCATATCGCCTCCAGTTGTATATTTATCACATGCATTATGGTTTGTATCAGAAATATCTTGCTGTTTTTCACCCACAATGCATCAGCACAGCCATTTTGAGCACAGTAAGATCTAACAATTGAACGGAGATGAATTACCAGTTGAAGGATAAGAAGAAACAAAAACAGAAAGCAGGTCTAACAGCACCTGTGAAGGGAGAGAAACCAGTTTCGAGTTCAGTAGTCCTTCTTCAGAACTGCTCAGACCAAGTCAAACTGGACTCGAAACATTAACTCTCTCTCCATTGTGCTGAGTTTTGCCAGTAGTTTCCACCTTTATTTCAGATCTCCAGCATCTGCAGTATTTTGCTTTGCTGAGAATTATAAGATTTATGTTTTGAGAAGGGTGCCCCTTTCATTTTAAACATTCCCCTGCTCATTCAGGCAGCACTGGCATTAGGTTTATGGGTTAAATTCCTTCTGGAGGGAAAGAACTTCAAAGCCCGAAGTCTATTTCTAACCCTCAGGATGTGGTTTCCACTCAATGATGTACTTCTCAAGGCTGGGCGGTGTTGTAATGCAAGGAAACACACCAGATAGACAGCACTCTTGAAGCAAGGACACTTCACTGGAGGACAAGAGACTGCACAGGGGACTTTTATTGTGGATGGGTGTAGGGATTGTGTGGGGTGGGGGAGTGGGCAGTGTGGGCAGTGTGGGGTCTGGGGATGTGGGAAGTGTTGGGAGTGGTCTAGGGGGTGTAGAGGTATTGGGGTTGGGGCAGACTGCGTGGGGGAGGGTGATGGGGATGTGGGGCATTTTCAGGGGTTCTGAGGGTATGGGGGATGTTGGGGGTGGGGGACAGGGGTATGGGGGTGGAGTGTTGGGGGAGGAATCGGAGGGTGGTGGTATGGGGGGGGGAGTTGTGGGTTGTGCTGGGGGAGGGTGTGTGGGGGTGTCGGGGTGGCCTGGGGGGTAGAATGTGAGGATGTGTTGAAGGGTGGTGTAGGGGTGGTCTGGGGGATGGGGTGTTGGGGAGGGGAGTGTGGGGGTTGTTGGGGTAGCCTGGGGGTGTGAGGGGTATTGGGAGGTGTTGGGGAAGGGTGGTGTGGGGAAGGTCTGGTGGGGGGGGGTGTTGGGGAGAGTGGTGTGGGGGTCATTGGGGTAGCCTGGAGGTGTGAGGGGTGTTGCGGGGTGGGGAGTGTTGAAGAAGAGTAGTGTGGAGGAGATCTGGGGGGAGGTCTGGGGGAATGAGGTGTTGGGGAGAGGGGTATGGGGGTCGTTGGGGTAGCCTGGGGGTGTGAGGGGTGTTGGGGGAGGTCTGGGAGGGATGGGGTGTTGGGGAGGGGAGTGTGGGGGGTATTAGGGTAGCCCTGGGGTGTTGGGGAGGAGAGTGTGGGGGTTGTTGGGGTAGCCTGGGGGTGTGAGGCGTGTTGGGGAAGAGTGGTGTGGGGGAGGTCTGGGGGGGGGGGGCGGATGAGGTGTTGGGGAGGGGAGTGTGGGGGAGGTTTGGGGGGGATGGGGTGTTGGGGAGAGGAGTGTGGGGTTGTTGGGGTTGCCTGGGGTATGAGGGGTGTTGGGAGGTGTTGGGGAAGAGTGGTGTGGGGGAGGTCTGGGGGAATGGGGTATTGGGGAGAGGAGTGTGGGGGTCGTTGGGGTAACCTAGGGGTGTGAAGGGTGTTGGGGGGTGGGGGAGGTGTTGGGGAAGAGTGGTGTGAGGGAGGCCTGGGGGGGGGGGGGGTGTTGGGGAGGGGAGTGTGGGGATTGTTGGGGCAGCCTGGGGGTGTGGGGGTTTTGGAGGGGGTTGGAGGTATGGGATTGTTGGGTGATGGATGAGCAAGGTGTGGGGAGTGTTGGGGGTGAGGGAGGGAAATAGGGAGTCAAGAGGTGTGGGGGCAGTTGGGAAGGGGGGGGCGGGGAAGTAGGTGTGCTCTGCCGGGCTAGCGCACGGTTCTGGCCTACCAGCAGGCTCTGACTGCATACCATTGGAAGGATGTTTTGGTCAAACACCAACTCAAATGGGCCACACTCTGGATCCATCAGTGGGGATGGCGAGTGGCAATGGTTGAGGGATCAATATTGTCCAGGATTGCTGCAGAACTCACCTGCCATTGGCAGTTTATCATCCACCTGGGAAGGCACTCAGGGCCTGTGTTTAACCTCTCATTGGAAGGACAGTCCCAGTGAGAGTGCAGCGCTCCCTCAGCGCAGTGACCCACAGGCAGCCAACAGGACATACACAAGGCACTGGGCTTACACTCAAATCCACACCCTTCAGAACCAAAGTTAAGATTCTGAGTACCCCAACATATCAGACTCCAGAAAATCAATACTTTCACAGAAACATAACATTCTAAAACATTTTCATGTTTGGCAGGGGAAGCTGATCAGAGAATTTCCATTTGACAGATGTTTCCCTACACATTGTGTTTGCCTCTTGATACAATCATTGAAAAAGGTGAATTAATTTCTGATGTAAACCAACGTTCACTCGGTGTTACAGCACACTGTACATTGAAAGCAACAAAAATGAGCTGAACCAGGAGCAGAGCAGATGGGTTAATCCAGCTCAGATTTCTTGCTACATGGGGAACCATAGACATTATAGAATACATCATTCTTAATATCCACATCGTGGGGAGAGTGGGGAAGGACTCACAACCTTAAAGGCATGACTGCCTCCTTATATTCCCACTTGGACACATGAATGTTACAGCCACTGCATTGGAGGGAATAAAGTTGCTAAAGGTTTTGTTCACAGTATTATTGACAGGCAGGAGAAAAATGGGAGCTGGTATTATCCCGCTCTTTGCTGTCAATTGAATATCCAGTAAAAATGAGAAATACAGCAGCAATGATACAATTTACTGACCATTTCAAACGCTTTTTTATTGCTTGTTAGGTTGTGTTTATTCCCATCATGTTCGAAAATCTTGGCTATATAACCAGCAATAACTCAGGTTTATTTTCAATGTACAAGGAATGATTGAACTGAGGTGCACACAGCAATGGCTCACTGATTGTCTACAAATCTGGTACATCAGGAATTTTTACTGTGATTTATACCCAATTACACAAACCTGGGTCTCATGGACCAATGAGAGTGTGATTCCATCGCACTGTTGCGAGTCCAATATTCCATTCAGTGGAAATTTCAGTTGGCTCAATCAACAAAGTGCTGCTTGCAAACTCTAATTCTCCATTTGATCATCAACCAAGCTATGTCCAGATCACTGAACCAACCTCACCATATTTCACTGCTCCTCCCAGTCTCTTAACTCAGTTGTGATGGAGGAACAATAAAAGTAGCAACAGCGAGTGAGACAATGAGAGACAGAGAGACAGAGTGAGACAGAGAGAGAGGGAGAGAGATAGAGAGACAGACAGAGACAGATAGAGAGAGAGATAGACAGAGAGAAACAGACAGACAGAGAGACAGAGAGAGATAGAGAGACAGAGAGAGAAAGACAGAGAGAGAAACAGACACAGAGACAGAGAGAGAGAGAGACAGAGACACAGAGTGGCAGACAGACAGACAGACAAAAATGTGTTGCTGGAAAAGCGCAGCAGGTCAGGCAGCATCCAAGGAGCAGGAGAATCGATGTTTCGGGCATGAGCCCGTCTTCAGGAAGGGCCCTGAAGAAGGGCTCATGCCCGAAACATCGATTTTCCTGCTCCTTGGATGCTGCCTGACCTGCTGCACTTTTCTAGCAACATATTTTCAGCTCTGATCTCCAGCATCTGCAGTCCTCACTTTCTCCTAGAGAGAGAGAGAGAGACAGACGGACAGACACAGAGACAGAGAGACAGAGACAGTGACAGAGATTGGCAGATAGGCAGAGAGAGACAGACACAGAGACAGACAGAGAGACAGACACAGAGACAGAGAAAGAGAGACAGAGACAGAGATAGAGAGTGTCAAACAGAGAGAGACAGACAGACAGACACAGAGGCAGAGAGATAGAGACAGAGACAGAGAGTGGCAGATAGGCAGAGAGAGACAGACAGAGAGCGAGCGAGACAGAGAGAGACAGACAGAGAGACAGTTAAAAATCACACAACACCAGGTTATAGTCCAACAGGTTTAATTGGAAGCACTAGCTTTCAGAGCGCTGCTCCTTCATCTGGTCAGCATGACTTTTTAATTCAAGTACACACAAACGAGATCCTTCTAAACATAAGTATTTTTCATCTTTCCTTATGCTGAGGAGCTGAGCAGTTACACCAATGAAATTAATAAATGACAAAACTCATCAGCTCTGGCAGCATCTGTAGGGAGAAAGCAGAGTTAACATTTTGGCTCTGCTAAGCTTTCTTCAGTTCTGCATTAACCCGAAATGTTAACTCTGCTTTCTCTCCACAGATGCTGCCAGACCCTGCTGAGTTTTCCAGCAATTTCTGATTCTATTCCAGGTTTCCAGCATCCACAGTTCCTTGGGGTTTTTTTTAAATTAATAAACAGTTGTGCCCAGCTTTGTAGAAGTTATTTCTGCTTATTTGTATCAGGTAGTTGATGGAAAACACTCTCTTCCAATAAGTCAACTTTTGCTACGTTAATAAAATTGCATCAGGTACTGGCTTTTACAAATATCACAAAATATTGTCCAATGCATAATAAAATTAAACTTTCCAGACCCCGTGTGACCCTGTTGCTTTAAGGTCTATAATACTGGGTGATATAATATGGGGCTGAACATAAACACCAGTAGCTCGTTCAATTCTGAAAACAATCTTAATTTTCAATTCACTCCCAATGCAGAAAGCCTGCATCCCCAATCTTATTCTGCTTTACCACAGCCCCACACTACCTTCAGGACTTTAAACAAGGCATCCCAAGTACTTTGTAACCTCTTTCAGTCTTAGCGTCAGGAGCCTGGTTATTAACAGGGACTGGTTCCACAGTCAGGGGGTTTGGGGGTTGCTCAGTCTATGTCAGGAACCAGGGAGAATTGGGCTTCCTTCAGACCTCCACAGTGCTAAACCACAAGGGGTTCACAGCCAGGAATCAGCCGGATTAACCAATTCCAGCCTCTTGGCAGTCTGGAATTAATTTGCCGAAGGCCAAAGGACTGAGTATGTCAGCTCCATAAGCAAAGGTCAGCCCCTCACCTCCGAGAGGCTCCATGTGCTGGGGGGGAGGGAGGGTTGGTCTGTTGGAAAGGTAGCAGCTAACTCCTCCAGACCCACAAACAGTGCCATCAAACCAATTCCAAATCCCCTCGAAGCTGGGGATGCCTCCCTTCACTCATAGTCTTCCTAAGTCCTGGGAAAACCAGGTTAAAGCACAGACTGTTGTTAAAACACTCAAATTACCAAGCCAACTGTTGAGAACAAATGGTCAGCCAACCCACCTCCATTGAACCCACAGGTTGGGGAAGGGAGGGGCAGTGGCCATTAATGGTTTGAGGTATTTACATTTCTTTTCCCATTGACCCGACCCCTCCATTGTTATTTTGGATGGTAAATCTTGCCCACGCTGTTTCTAGATTGAATTAGATTCCTACAGGGTAGAAACAGGCCCTTCAGCCCAACAAGTCCACACCGAAGAGTAACCCACCCAGACCCATTTCCTTACGCTGTATTTCCCTCTGACTAATGTACCTAACACTATGGGGCAATTTAGCATGACCAATTCACCTGACCTGCACATCTTTGGAACTGTGGGAGGAAACTGGAGCACCCAGAGGAAACCCACACAGACACAGGGAGAATGTGCAAACTGCATACAGACAGTCACCCGAGATGGGAATTGAACATGGTCCCTGGTGCTATGAGGCAGCAGTGCTAACCACTGAGCCACCGTGTCACCCCATTGTTAAATGGCAATGGACTGAATTTTATCAGAGACTGGGTAAGGGTCACTTGGGGCAAGTTTCCTGAAGGAATTCTCTCTGAGCAGGTTTTCCTCACACTGTATTCTCAAACTTATCTCTTTAGCTACATCCCCACTACAGTGACACCCTCCCCCTCACTATATTCTCCCACTCGCCAGGGTGGGGGGGCACACTACCCATTGCTAGGACCTCCTATGATTCCCAGTACCAGTGCCATTTTTAAAACTCATTCGAGTCTGAATTCCAGATTTGTCTTTTTAATTGAAATCAAATTCTATCTGCCATGGCAGCATTTGAACTCAGGTCCCTGGAACTTAGCTGAGCTTTTGGATTAATAGTCTAGTGATAATAACACAAGGCTATCACCTCTAGATGCTGCCAGAGCTCCTGGGTTTCTCCAGCATTCCCTGTTTTCGAAACAGATCACCAGTATCCGCAATGTTTTGGTTTTGAACTCTTAAGCACAACATAAATTTCAAACTTGACCCATTTGAAAGTGATGAGAAGCAAAAACAACAGCTAATTCCCCCCATTTTGTTTTGGGAATGGTTAATCCATATGAACGTGGGTGTTGCTGGCTGGGCCCAGTATTTATTGCCCGTCCCTAGTTGCCCCTTCAGAAGGTGGGGGTGAGCTGCCTTCTTGAACCACTTTGGTCCCTGTGCTCTAGGTAGACCCACAATGCCCTTAGGGAGGGAATTATAGAATTTTGACCCAGTGACAGTGAAGGAACAGCGATATATTTCCAAGTCAGGATGTGGAGCGGCCTGGAGGAGAACTTGAATGTGGTGGTATATCTGCTGCCCTTGTCCTTCTAGATAGAAGGGGTTGTGGGTTTGGAAGGTGCTGTCTGAGGATCTTTGGTGAGTTTCTGCAGCGCATCTTGTAGATAGTACACACTGCTGCTCCTGAGCGTGGGTGGTGGAGGGAGGGGATGTTTGTGGATGTGGAGCCAATCAAGCAGGGGCTGCTTTGTCCTGGATGGTGTCAAACTTCTTGAGTGTTGTTGGAGCTGCCCCCATCCAGACGAGTGGGGAGTATTCCTCACACTCCTGACTTGTGCCTTGCAGATGGTGGACAGGCTTTAGAGAGTTACTCACTCAGAAGGTAAACTTGTCCAGGATTCCTAGCCTCAGACTTACTGTTTTAGTTGAATTTGGACTACTTCTTGTATTCCTACAATGAAGGATAACTAATAATTATTTCCATTTATTATGAGACAAAATAACACTTTGGATAACCTTTAAACATAAACATAAATAGGCAGTTCCTGGCCTGTTAAATAAGGCATTTTAAGCTTTTTTCTCAATAACTGCAAATTAATTTAGCAAAAACAATAAACGATTAGTGCAATTTCAAAATAATCTCCTTGGCATCTTTATTCATGCATATCTGAATATAAATGATCTCCATTAGATAATGTGATGCAATTTAATTAAAACTTTCCTAACTTTTAATTGTTGAACAAGTTTTTTATTCATTTAGAGAATATGGGCCTCGCTGCCTAGGTCAGCATTTATTGCCCCTTGAGAAGGTGGGGGTGAGCTGCCTTCTTGAATCGCTTCGGTCCCTGTGCTCTAGGTAGACCCACAATGCCCTTAGGGAGAGAATTCCAGGATTTTGACCCAGCGACAGTGAAGGAACAGCAATATATTTCCAAAGTTAAAAATCACACCAGCACCAGGTCATAGGCCAATAAGTTTATTTGGAAGCACTAGCTTTCGGAGTTGCCACCTGATGAAGGAGCAGCGCTCTGAAAGCTAGTGCTTCCAAATAAACCTGTTGGACTATAACCTGGTGTTGGTGTGATTTTTAACTTTGCACACCCCAGTTCAACACCAGCATCTCCAAATCATAATATATTCCAAGTCAGGATGGGGAGTGGCTTAATGTGATGCATTTTAATTTTTTAAACTCACTTTGAGCTTCAACCTAAACACCTGCCTTTAACTAGTTTCATTACGACTGAGCTTTTATCTGCTTTTACCATGAATTTCTATTGAGATGGTCAGCACTAATTCCAACTGCTACATCACAGTCAATAAAGCTGCAATCCACACATGAACAATCAGGATACACAGATAATCTACTGCAGGCTTGTTTGGAAACACACCTAACTCACTGTATTTATGCGCATTTGAATGGCAGTCTCTCTGGGAGTATAGCAATCATTCAAACATCTTGTAATTGTCATAGAGAATCAAATTGGGGCAAAGGAGTTTGACATGATAAATTGACTGTGCCCTGTGGGGATTTTAATGGTAATCCCTTTCAGTTAGAGACCTCTATCTCAACATGCGATCTTGCGATAGACTATTTATCCTTCTTTACACAAAATGAGTGGCCCCTGAGGAACTGCAATCTACCCAGTTCTGTGTATAATGGGTCAGATACCACATGAGAGCAAAATTATACAATCACTTTCTCTATAGAGGGAATAAAGGCCTTAAAATCTATTTGCTAGGTAATGCTCCCTAGATTATAAACTGCTCTGAAAAGGTTAAAAAGAGATTGAGCTCATTGTATCGATTAGAACAGTGTCCATGTCTCATGTTTCACGTGGAAAGGTTATAGCAAAAGCAGAAATGTTGATTTCCCACATTGTTACAATCAGTGTGACAACAGGGAAATATGCTTCACTCTGGAGAAAGCTTATATTTATCTATGTTCTCTGGGTGAGTATTTTTGTTATATAGGTAGACCCACAGAATGTTCTGGGGTTCAAATCCCACCAGGGCAGATGGCAGATGGTGCAATTTGATTTAATAAAAATCTGGAATTAAGAGTCTAATGATGACCATTGTCAATTGTCAGTAAAATCCATTTGGTACATTCATGTCCTTCAGTGAAGGAAACCTCCCATCCTCACCTGGTCTGGCCTACATATGACTCCAGACCCACAGCAATGTGGTTGCCTCTAAACTGCCCTCTGGGCAATTAGGGATGGGCAATAAATGCTGCCCAGCCAGTGACACCCACATCCCATGAATGAATAAAAAGTCATATACTTCAAAGTGTCGACAATCAAATAAAGTTTTGTAAGTGATTCAACTCCTCCCCGCTCAATCAGTGACACCCCTCCCTATCTCTATGATACAACTCCTCCCCGCTCCATCAGTGACACCCCTCCCTATCTCTATGATACAACTCCTCCCCGCTCCATCAGTGACACCCCTCCCTATCTTTATGATACAACTCCTCCCGCTCCATCAGTGACACCCCTCCCTATCTTTATGATACAACTCCTCCCCGCTCCATCAGTGACACCCCTCCCTATCTCTATGATACAACTCCTCCCCGCTCCATCAGTGACACCCCTCCCTATCTCTATGATACAACCCCTCCCCACTCCATCAGTGACACCCCTCCCTATCTTTATGATCCAACTCCTCCCCACTCCATCAGTGACACCCCTCCCTATCTCTATGATCCAACTCCTCCCCGCTCAATCAGTGACACCCCTCCCTATCTCTATGATCCAACTCCTCACCGCTCCATCAGTGACACCCCTCCCTATCTCTATGATCCAACTCCTCCCCGCTCAATCAGTGACACCCCTCCCTATCTCTATGATCCAACTCCTCCCCGCTCAATCAGTGACACCCCTCCCTATCTCTATGATCCAACTCCTCCCCACTCCATCAGTGACACCCCTCCCTATCTCTATGATCCAACTCCTCCCCACTCAATCAGTGACACCCCTCCCTATCTCTATGATCCAACTCCTCCCCGCTCCATCAGTGACACCCCTCCCTATCTCTATGATCCAACTCCTCCCCACTCCATCAGTGACACCTCTCCCTATCTCTATGATCCAACTCCTCCCCACTCCATCAGTGACACCCCTCCCTATCTCTATGATCCAACACCTCCCCACTCCATCAGTGACACCCCACCCTATCTCTATGATCCAACTCCTCCCCACTCCATCAGTGACACCCCTCCCTATCTCTATGATCCAACACCTCCCCACTCCATCAGTGACACCCCACCCTATCTCTATGATCCAACTCCTCCCCACTCCATCAGTGACACCCCTCCCTATCTCTATGATCCAACTCCTCCCCGCTCCATCAGTGACACCCCTCCCTATCTCTATGATCCAACTCCTCCCCACTCAATCAGTGACACCGCTCCCTATCTCTATGATCCAACTCCTCCCCACTCCATCAGTGACACCCCTCCCTATCTCTATGATCCAGCTCCTCCCGCTCCATCAGTGACACCCCTCCCTATCTCTATGATCCAACTCCTCCCCGCTCCATCAGTGACACCCCTCCCTATCTCTATGATCCAACTCCTCCCCACTCCATCAGTGACACCCCTCCCTATCTCTATGATCCAACTCCTCCCCACTCCATCAGTGACACCCCTCCCTATCTCTATGATCCAACTCCTCCCCACTCAATCAGTGACACCCCACCCTATCTCTATGATCCAACTCCTCTGCTCAATCAGTGACACCCCTCCCTATCTCTATGATCCAACTCCTCCCCACTCCATCAGTGACACCCCTCCCTATCTCTATGATCCAACTCCTCCCCACTCCATCAGTGACACCCCTCCCTATCTCTATGATCCAACTCCTCCCCACTCCATCAGTGACACCCCTCCCTATCTCTATGATCCAACTCCTCCCCACTCCATCAGTGACACCCCTCCCTATCTCTATGATCCAACTCCTCCCCACTCCATCAGTGACACCCCTCCCTATCTCTATGATCCAACTCATCCCGCTCCATCAGTGACACCCCTCCCTATCTCTATGATCCAACTCCTCCCCACTCCATCAGTGACACCCCTCCCTATCTCTATGATCCAACTCCTCCGCTCAATCACTGACACCCCTCCCTATCTCTATGATCCAACTCCTCCCCACTCCATCAGTGACACCCCTCCCTATCTCTATGATCCAACTCCTCCCCGCTCCATCAGAGACACCCCTCCCTATCTCTATGATCCAACTCCTCCCCACTCCATCAGTGACACCCCTCCCTATCTCTATGATCCAACTCCTCCCCACTCCATCAGTGACACCTCTCCCTATCTCTATGATCCAACTCCTCCCCACTCCATCAGTGACACCCCTCCCTATCTCTATGATCCAACTCCTCCCCGCTCAATCAGTGACACCCCTCCCTATCTCTATGATCCAACTCCTCCCCACTCCATCAGTGACACCCCTCCCTATATCTATGATCCAACTCCTCCCCACTCCATCAGTGACACCCCTCCCTATCTCTATGATCCAACTCCTCCCCACTCCATCAGTGACACCCCTCCCTATCTCTATGATCCAACTCCTCCCCACTCCATCAGTGACACCCCTCCCTATCTCTATGATCCAACTCATCCCCGCTCCATCAGTGACACCCCTCCCTATCTCTATGATCCAACTCCTCCCCGCTCAATCAGTGACACTCCTCCCTATCTCTATGATCCAGCTCCTCCCGCTCCATCAGTGACACCCCTCCCTATCTCTATGATCCAACTCCTCCCCACTCCATCAGTGACACCCCTCCCTATCTCTATGATCCAACTCCTCCCCACTCCATCAGTGACACCCCTCCCTATCTCTATGATCCAACTCCTCCCGCTCCATCAGTGACACCCCTCCCTATCTCTATGATCCAGCTCCTCCCGCTCCATCAGTGACACCCCTCCCTATCTTTATGATCCAACTCCTCCCCACTCCATCAGTGACACCCCTCCCTATCTCTATGATCCAACTTCTCCCCACTCCATCAGTGACACCCCTCCCTATCTCTATGATCCAACTCCTCCCCACTCCATCAGTGACACCCCTCCCTATCTCTATGATCCAACTCCTCCCACTCCATCAGTGACACCCCTCCCTATCTCTATGATCCAGCTCCTCCCGCTCCATCAGTGACACCCCTCCCTATCTCTATGATCCAACTCCTCCCCACTCCATCAGTGACACCTCTCCCTATTTCTATGATCCAACTCCTCCCCACTCCATCAGTGACACCCCTCCCTATCTCTATGATCCAACTCCTCCCCACTCCATCAGTGACACCTCTTCCTATCTCTATGATCCAACTCCTCCCCACTCCATCAGTGACACCCCTCCCTATCTTTATGATCCAACACCTCCCCACTCCATCAGTGACACCCCTCCCTATCTCTATGATCCAACTCCTCCCCACTCAATCAGTGACACCCCTCCCTATCTCTATGATCCAACTCCTCCCCACTCCATCAGTGACACCCCTCCCTATCTCTATGATCCAACTCCTCCCCACTCAATCAATGACACCCCTCCCTATCTCTATGATCCAACTCCTCCCCACTCCATCAGTGACACCTCTTCCTATCTCTATGATCCAACTCCTCCCCACTCCATCAGTGACACCCCTCCCTATCTTTATGATCCAACTCCTCCCCACTCCATCAGTGACACCCCTCCCTATCTCTATGATCCAACTCCTCCCCACTCAATCAGTGACACCCCTCCCTATCTCTATGATCCAACTCCTCCCCACTCCATCAGTGACACCCCTCCCTATCTCTATGATCCAACTCCTCCCCACTCCATCAGTGACACCCCTCCCTATCTCTATGATCCAACTCCTCCCCACTCCATCAGTGACACCCCTCCCTATCTCTATGATCCAACTCCTCCCCACTCCATCAGTGACACCCCTCCCTATCTCTATGATCCAACTCCTCCCGCTCCATCAGTGACACCCCTCCCTATCTCTATGATCCAACTCCTCCCGCTCCATCAGTGACACCCCTCCCTATCTCTATGATCCAACTCCTTCCCGCTCCATCAGTGACACCTCTCCCTATCTCTATGATCCAACTCCTCCCCACTCCATCAGTGACACCCCTCCCTATCTCTATGATCCAACTCCTCCCCACTCCATCAGTGACACCCCTCCCTATCTCTATGATCCAACTCCTCCCCACTCCATCAGTGACACCCCTCCCTATCTCTATGATCCAACTCCTCCCCACTCCATCAGTGACACCCCTCCCTATCTCTATGATCTCTTCTAGTCTCACCTAACTTCGAAATCTCTCTATTCCTCCAGTGCCTCCTGAACAACCCTGATTTTAGCTGCTCCACATTGAGGGCTGTGTCGAGGTACCTGGATCCCAAACCCAGGAATTATTTCCCCAAACCTCTCGAGAAGATACAGGAGCAGAATTAGACCAATCGGCCCATTGACTCCGCTCTGCCACTTCAGCATGGCTGATGTTTTTCTCAAACCCATTCCCTTGCCTTCTCCCTGTAAGTCTGGATCTCCTTACTCATCAAGAACCTATCTTTCTCTGTCTCAAAGACACTCAATGACTTGGCTTCCACAGCCCTTTATGATAATGAGTTTCACAGGCAGGAGTGAGAACTGATTGGAATTGGTTTCACTCACATACACAAAGTGAACTTTCTCCCATGTTGTAGCTCTGCTGCCCTCTGCTGGTTACTGCCATCCCATCTGATCCAAAACTGCTCTCGGAGCAAATCTACTGTCAGCATTGTCAAAACTCTCTTTTGTCCAAGAACTATAAACTCTAATTAAAAGCAGAGATCCTGAATCAACGTGTACTCATTTCCTAAATGAATACAGCCCAGTATGGCCATTCCAGTGGATAGGAACAAGAGTAGACCATTCAGTCCCTCCAGAGCCTGCTACCCTACTCAAGATCACGGCTAACCAGCGCTATCCTCCCAGGGATCAAGTCCAATACAGTTGGTGTTAATCTAACTCCATCATTCCCATTCGGTCTGCAACAGCTCCTCTGGGTTAATAACACATCGCATCATCCCTCTCCCTCCAACACCTGGAGTACAGTCTTCAGCTGTTCTGCCTCCTGCCGCTCAAACTGGGCACATCCAGGCCATTTTAGCAGGATCAGTGTAGGGGGGTGTGGGTGTTGGGGGTGGGAGGGGGCAGCCCAACACAGATTCACACGTTTCCATTCTAACACCAGCCTGAATAACACTCACCATTGGAATCACAGATTCACCAAAATCTTACGGAGCACATAGAGACCTTCAGTCCATTGTGTCTGCTCCAACTCTCCAAATGACCAGAATGGCTTTGTGCTGATCTCATGCCTTTTCCCTGCAACGCTGCACTTTAATCAAAACATCCAATGCTCTCTCGAATTGAACCTGCCTCCACCATCACAATCACAGACATTGTGTTCCTGACCCTAACTACTCATTGATTGAACATAGAGTCATAGTCATAGAGTCATAGAGATGTACAGCACGGAAACAGACCCTAATTCATCCATACCGACCAGGTATCCTTAATTAGCCTAGTCCCACCTGCCAGCACCCAGCCCATATCTCTCTAAACCCTTCCTATTCATATACCCATCCAGATGCCTCTTAAATGTTGTAATTGTACCAGCCTCCACCACTTCCTCTGGCAGCTCATTCCATAAACACACCACCCTCTGCATGAGAAAGTTGCCCCTTAGGTCTCTTTTATATCTTTTCCCTCTTACCCTAAACCTATGCCCTCCAGTTTTGGACATTCCTACCCTGGGGAAAAGACCTTGTCTATTTACCCTATCCATGCCATTTAAATCTCATAATTTTAGAAACCTCTATAAGGTCATCCCAACGCTCTAGGGAAAAGACCTCCAGCCTATTCAGCCTCTCCCTGTATCTCAAACTCTCCAACCCTGGCAACATCCTTGCAAATCTTTTCTGAATCCTCCCAAGTTTCTTTAATTCTCACCTTACATTTGACTCCTTTCATTTTACATCTGTGGTATCTCATCGACTCTCAATGGCTTTAATGGTATCAAATAAATTCTGCTACATCTCCGTTTCCCCTAGTACTTCATATTACTTCCAACATCCCAGCTGAACCAGTTTTATTTTAAAATGGGGTCAAATTGCTTTTCAGAACAAACAGCTATAAAATGTGACTCTTTAATTTTATGATACTGGAACAGACTACTGATCCAAAACTCATGCTTGGTGAATGTGACCACTTACTGTCCATTGATTTCCTAGTTTTCCTTGATTACATCACTGCTACATGTCCATACAGATATGACATTTACAGAATAATCATTAAAAACTATTAAAATTCCAGCTAAACGGAACACAGCCACCATTTTCACCTGAAGGCTCTTGTCAAAGGATAAGTTCCTTATAACTCATTAACAGTTAGATAGACACAAGATTCAGGAAACCCTTCATATCAGGAATAACAAATATCAAAGTTAAAAATCACACAACACCAGGTTATAGTCCAACAGGTTTAATTGGAAGCACACTAGCTTTCGGAGCGACGCTACTTCATCAGGTGATAGTGGAGGGCTCAATCCTAACACACAGAATTTATAGCAAAAATTTACAGTGTGACGTAACTGAAATTATACATTGAAAAATTGATTGTCTGTTAAGCCTTTCATCTGTTAGAATACAGTGATAGTTTCACTTCTTTCATGTGTAAATCACAAAACCTTTTTTTAAAATAGTTGTATTTTCGGGTTAGCTGTTAACAATGGTGATAGCTAGACAATATGTTGAAGGTGTTGGCCCCCTGTGTTCTCTGTCTATGCCATGATGTTTAGATTGATTCTAATCTAAAAAGTGAGATAACAGAGTTTTACATGAATTCATGCAGTTTTTGAGCTCAGAGTTCAAATATCAAAATGCTGTGAGTGTGGGAGGAAATTGATCGATTCCTCCCAGATTAGAAATGAACATTAAGCTTCAAACACTCTCAAACCTTAAAGCCTTGATATGAATCTACAAGTTGACAAATGTTTACTGATTTTATTTAAATATCACCGGAATGGGATGTGAAACAGATTCTTCGATTTACTTGCATTTAATAAAACGTCCTTGATGTAACTACAATTCCTTACACTATATACATTTGATTAATACAGACTTGTCGCAAAGTCATTCTACAAATCCAACTGAATATGGTCTGCTCTCAATAAAAACAATCAGCTTGCTCCTCTCCCCACTGAGTGATTGGGGAGGTAGGAGACAGGAGTGGGGACAGACTTGGAGAAGAGTAGGGGCGGGTGGTCAGTGTGGACTGGGAGGCTTTTATTCCCTTCCTTACCCCCACACTACTGCTACACAGCAATAATGCTTCCCTTTCCTCACAGCACGCGCGCGGTGTGTGTGTGTGCATGTGTGTGTGTCTGTGTGTGCGTGCGTCTGTGTGTGTGCGTGAGAGAGAGTATGTGTGTGAGAATGTGTGTCTGTGAGAGAGAGTGTGTGTGTGAGTGTGTGTGTCTGTGTGTTTGAGAGTGTGTCTGTCTGTGTATGTGCATGTGTGAGTGTGTGTGTTTGTGTCTGTATGTCTGTGTGTGTGTGTGAGAGTGTGTGTGTGTCTGTATGTGTGTCTGTGTGTGTGTCTGTGTGTGTGATAGAGTGTGCGTGTGTCTGTATGTCTGTGTATGTGCCTGTGTGTGTGAGAGAGTGTGTGTGTCTGTGTGCGTGTGTCTGTATGTCTGTGTGTGTGTGTCTGTGTGCGTGTGTGTCTGTATGTCTGTCTGTGTCTGTGTGAGTGTGTGCGTGTGTGTGTGTATGTGCCTGTATGTGTGTGTCTATGTGTGTGTGTGTGTCTGTCTGTCTGTGTCTGTGTGAGAGAGTGTGTGTGTGTCTGTGTTTGTACACAGGGACTCAATAAGGACAGCACTGCGCAAATAATTTTGTTTAATATTTCCACCACCAGAAAATGCCCCACCCCCATGTGGCGCCAGGGAACCTGTGACAAACGAGACCCAATCGGGGCAAGGCTTGTGTGAGAAAAATTAAAAGGGGGAGGTAGGGATCAAATCAAAATAGAGTTGGAGGGAGTATTAAATCAGCCTCTCCCCCCCCACTCCCACAGTTCCACCACCAATCCCGCAGTTCCCCAACCCCTGCATTTCCCTCCCACGTGGTTCCCCACCCCCAAAGGCATCGAGAGTGTTGGTGGACACTGCAAACTCCTTGTCCAGGGACACCCAGGCTCCAACATACCAGGAGGTTTTACAACACCCTGCAGAGGCCGGTGGGCCTGAATCAGAAATTCAGGGCCTGTTACTGCCTGAAACCTGCAGCAAACAGAAACCCGCTGCCCGTTACAGAGACCCCGAGGCCTGTTACAGAGACCCCAGGGTCTGTTACAGAGAACCCAGGCCTGTTACAGAGGCCATGGAGTCTGTTACAGAGACCCCGAGGCCTGTTACAGAGACCCCGAGGCCTGTTACAGAGACCCCGAGGCCTGTTACAGAGACCCCAGGGACCTGTTACAGAGACCCCAGGGCCTGTTACAGAGACCCCAGAGCCTGTTACAGAGACCCCGGAGCCTGTTACAGAGACCCCAGGGTCTGTTACAGAGACCCCAGGCCTGTTACAGAGACCATGGAGTCTGTTACAGAGACCCCGAGGCCTGTTACAGAGACCCCAGGGCCTGTTACAGAGACCCCAGGATCTGTTACAGAGACCCCAGGCCTGTTACAGAGACCATGGAGTCTGTTACAGAGACCCCGAGGCCTGTTACAGAGACCCCGGAGTCTGTTACAGAGACCCCGAGGCCTGTTACAGAGACCCCAGGGACCTGTTACAGAGACCCCAGGGACCTGTTACAGAGACCCCAGAGCCTGTTACAGAGACCCCGGAGTGTGTTACAGAGACCCCGGAGTGTGTTACAGAGACCCCGGAGTCTGTTACAGAGACCCCGAGGCCTGTTACAGAGACCTCAGGGACCTGTTACAGAGACCCCAGGGCCTGTTACAGAGACCCCAGTGCCTGTTACAGAGACCCCGGAGCCTGTTACAGAGACCCCGGGGCCTGTTACAGAGACCCCGAGCTGTGTTACAGAGACCCCAGGGCCTATTACAGAGACCCCAGAGCCTGTTACAGAGACCCCAGGGCCTGTTACAGAGACCCCAGGGCCTATTACAGAGACCCCAGGGCCTATTACAGAGACCCCTGGGTCTGTTACAGAGACCCCAGGGCCTATTACAGAGACCCCGGGGCCTATTACAGAGACCCCGGGCTGTATTACAGAGACCCCAGGGCCTATTACAGAGACCCCAGAGCCTGTTACAGAGACCCCGGGGCGTATTACAGAGACCCCAAGGGCGTATTACAGAGACCCCGGGGCCTGTTACAGAGACTCCGGGGCCTGTTACAGAGACTCCAGGGCCTGTTACAGAGACCCCAGGGCATGTTAGAGACCCCAGGGCCTGTTACAGAGACCCCAGGGGCCTGTTACAGAGACCCCAGGGGCCTGTTACAGAGACCCCAGGGCCTATTACAGAGACCCCCGGTCCTGTTACAGAGACCCCAGGGCCTATTACAGAGACCCCAGGGACCTGTTACAGAGACCCCAGGGGCCTGTTACAGAGACCGCGGGGCCTGTTACAGAGACCCCAGGGCCTGTTACAGAGACCCCAGGGCCTATTACAGAGACCCCAGGGCCTATTACAGAGACCCCCGGTCCTGTTACAGAGACCCCGGGGCCTATTACAGAGACCACAGGGCCTATTACAGAGACCCCAGGGGCCTATTACAGAGACCCCAGGGACCTGTTACAGAGACCCCGGGGCCTGTTACAGAGACCCCGGTCCCTGTTACAGAGACCCCAGGGCCTGTTACAGAGACCCAGGGCCCATTACAGAGCCCCCAGAGCCCGTTACAGAGACCCCAAGGCCTGTTACAGAGACCCCAGAGCCCATTATAGAGAACCCGGGGCCTGTTACAGAGACCCCAGGGACCTGTTACAGAGACCCCGGGCCTGTTAGAGAGACCCCAGAGCCCGTTACAGAGACCCAAGGGCCTGATACAGAGACTCTACGGCCTGTTACAGAGACCCCCCGGGCCTATTACAGAGACCCCAGGGCCTGTTACAGAGACCCCCGGGCCTGTTAGAGAGACCCCAGGGCCTATTACAGAGACCCCTGGGTCTGTTACAGAGACCCCAGGGCCTATTACAGAGACCCCGGGGCCTATTACAGAGACCCCGGGCTGTATTACAGAGACCCCAGGGCCTATTACAGAGACCCCAGAGCCTGTTACAGAGACCCCGGGGCGTATTACAGAGACCCCAAGGGCATATTACAGAGACCCCGGGGCCTGTTACAGAGACTCCAGGGCCTGTTACAGAGACCCCAGGGCATGTTAGAGACCCCAGGGCCTGTTACAGAGACCCCAGGGGCCTGTTACAGAGACCGCGGGGCCTGTTACAGAGACCCCAGGGCCTGTTACAGAGACCCCAGGGCCTATTACAGAGACCCCCGGTCCTGTTACAGAGACCCCAGGGCCTATTACAGAGACCCCAGGGACCTGTTACAGAGACCCCAGGGGCCTGTTACAGAGACCGCGGGGCCTGTTACAGAGACCCCAGGGCCTGTTACAGAGACCCCAGGGCCTATTACAGAGACCCCAGGGCCTATTACAGAGACCCCCGGTCCTGTTACAGAGACCCCGGGGCCTATTACAGAGACCACAGGGCCTATTATAGAGACCCCAGGGGCCTATTACAGAGACCCCAGGGACCTGTTACAGAGACCCCGGGGCCTGTTACAGAGACCCCGGTGCCTGTTACAGAGACCCCAGGGCCTGTTACAGAGACCCAGGGCCCATTACAGAGCCCCCAGAGCCCGTTACAGAGACCCCAAGGCCTGTTACAGAGACCCCAGAGCCCATTATAGAGAACCCGGGGCCTGTTACAGAGACCCCAGGGACCTGTTACAGAGACCCCGGGCCTGTTAGAGAGACCCCAGAGCCCGTTACAGAGACCCAAGGGCCTGATACAGAGACTCTACGGCCTGTTACAGAGACCCCCCGGCCTATTACAGAGACCTCAGGGACCTGTTACAGAGACCCCGGGGCCTGTTACAGTGACCCCCGGGCCTATTACAGAGACCCCAGGGCCCGTTACAGAGACCCCCGGGCCTGTTAGAGAGACCCCAGGGCCTATTACAGAGACCCCAGGGACCTGTTACAGAGACCCCGGGGCCTGTTACAGAGACCCCCGGGCCTATTACAGAGACCCCAGGGCCTGTTACAGAGACCCAGAGCCTGTTACAGAGACCCCAGGGCCCGTTACAGAGACCCCAGGGCCTGTTACATAGACCCCCGGGCCTGTTAGAGAGACCCAAGGGCCTGTTACAGAGACCCCGGGGCCTGTTACAGAGACCCCAGAGCCCGTTACAGAGACCCAAGGGCCTGATACAGAGAGGAGAAAGTGAGGTCTGCAGATGCTGGAGATCAAAGTTGAAACTTTATTGCTGGAACAGCACAGCAGGTCAGGCAGCATCCAGGGAACAGGAGATTCGACGTTTCGGGCACAGGCCCTTCTTCAGGAATGAGCAGAGAGTGTTCAGCAGGAGAAGATAAAAGGTAGGGAGGAGGGACTTGGAGGAGGGGAGTTGGAAATGTGATAGGTGGAAAGAGGTCAAGGTGAGGGTGATAGGTCGGAGTAGGGTGGAGGCGGAGAGGTCAAGAAGAAGACTGCAGGTCAGGAAGGCGGTGCCGGGCTGGAAGGATCCGGCTGAGACAAGGTGGGGGGAGGGGGGATGAAGAAACTGGTGAAGTCCAAGTTCATCCCCTGCGGTTGGAGGGTTCCCAGTCGGAAGATAAGGCGCTCCTCCTCCGACCGTCGGGTTGTTGTGGTTTGGCGGTGGATGAGTCCAATGACCTGCATATCCTCGGTGGAGTGGGAGGGGGAGTTGAAATGCTGTGCCACAGGTTGGTTGGGTTGGTTCGTCCGGGTGGCCCAGAGGTGCTCTCTGAATCGCTCCGCAAGTAGGCGGCCTGTCTCCCCAATATAGAGGAGGCCACACCGGCTGCAGCGGATGCAGTAGATGATGTGGGTGGAGGTGCAGGTGAATCTGTGGCGGATATGGAAGTTTCCTTTGGGGCCTTGGAGAGAAGTGAGGGGGGAGGTGTGGGCGCAAGTGTTGCACCTCCTGCGGTTGCAAGGGAAGGTGCCGGGAGTGGTGGTTGGGTCGGTGGGGGGTGTGGATCTGACAAGGGAGTCGCGGAGGGAGTGGTCTCTACGGAAAGCTGATAGGGGAGGGGAGGGAAATATATCCTTGGTGCTGGGGTCTGTTTGGAGGTGGCGGAAGTGACGGCGGATGATGCGCTGTACATGGAGGTTGGTGGGGTGGTAGGTGAGGACCAGTGGGGTTCTGTCCTGGTGGCGGTTGGAGGGGCGGGGCTCAAGGGCGGAGGAGCGGGAAGTGGAGGAGATGCGGTGGAGGGCACCGTCGACCACGTCGGGGGGGAAATTGCGGTCCTTGAAGAAGGAGGCCATCTGGGTTGTACGTATTTTGAACTGGTCCTCCTGGGAGCAGATGCGGCGGAGACGAAGGAATTGGGAGAATGGGATGGCGTTTTTACAGGGGGCAGGATGGGAGGAGGTGTAGTCCAGGTAGCTGTGGGAGTCGGTAGGTTTGTAGTAGATGTCCGTGTTGATTCGGTCGCCTGAGATAGAATCCGTGTTGATTCGGTCGCCTGAGATAGAATCCGTGTTGATTCGGTCGCCTGAGATAGAATCCGTGTTGATTCGGTCGCCTGAGATAGAATTCCGTGTTGATTCGGTCGCCTGAGATAGAAACTCCACGGCCTGATACAGAGACTCCACGGCCTGTTACAGAGACCCCCGGGCCTGTTAGAGAGACCCCAGGGCCTATTACAGAGACCCCAGGGCCTGTTACAGAGACCCCAGGGACCTGTTACAGAGACCCCAGGGCCTGATACAGAGACTCCAGGGCCTGTTAGAGAGACCCCAGGGTCTATTACAGAGACCCCGGGGCCTGTTACAGAGACCACAGGACCTGATTCAGAGACCCCAGGGCCTGTTACAGAGACCCAGGGCCTGTTACAGAGACCCCAGAGCCTGTTACAGAGACGGAGAAAGTGAGGTCTGCAGATGCTGGAGATCAGAGCTGAAAATGTGTTGCTGGAAAAGCGCAGCAGGTCAGGCAGCATCCGGGGAACAGGAGAATCGACGTTTCGGACATAAGCCCTTCTTCAGGAATGAGATGACCTGGGGGGTGCAGTGAGAGAGGGACTCACTGAAATCTTTGTAGAGGGAGGAGGAGAGCTTCTTCAAGGAAGGCATCCTTGTAAGAGGATTCGCAGTAGGTTGAAATCTTTGAGGAGAAAGTGAGGTCTGCAGATGCTGGAGATCAGAGCTGAAAATGTGTTGCTGGAAAAGAGCAGCAGGTCAGGCAGCATCCGGGGAACAGGAGAATCGACGTTTCGGGCATAAGCACTTCTTCAGGAATCCTGAAGAAGGGCTTATGCCCGAAACGTCGATTCTCCTGTTCCCCGGATGCTGCCTGACCTGCTGCGCTTTTCCAGCAACACATTTTCAGCGCTGTTACAGAGACACCAGGGCCTGTTACAGAGACCCCGGGGCCTGTTACAGAGACCCCAGATCCCATTACAGAGCCCCCAGAGCCCGTTACAGAGACCCCAGGGCCTGTTAAAGAGACCCCACAGCCCGTTATAGAGACCCCGGGGCCTGTTACAGAGACCCCAGGGACCTGTTACAGAGACCCCAAGGCCTGTTACAGAGACCCCCGGGCCTGTTACAGAGACCCAAGGGCCTGTTACAGAGACCCCAGGGACTGTTACAGAGACCCCCGGGCCTGTTACAGAGACCCCAGGGCCTGTTACAGAGACTCCAGGGCCTGTTACAGAGACCCCAGGGCCTGTTACAGAGACCCCAGGGACTGTTACAGAGACCCCCGGGCCTGTTACAGAGACCCCAGGGCCTGTTACAGAGACTCCAGGGCCTGTTACAGAGACCCCAGGGACTGTTACAGAGACCCCAGGGACTGTTACAGATTTCAAACAGCTCTTGGAGGAACAGCAATGGAGGAACAAGAAGAAGAGAGAAATACGAACTCTATGGCAGTAAAATCTTGCATCATCTTCAGTGTTTTAAGATGGTGCTAGAGTGTGGTGACACTTTGTGTATAACACACACAAAGAAACTTTTCATGTGTAATTTTATGTACATGTGACAATGAAGCTAAGTCCTTTTTAAATCCTCTGAGTGACAGGTTGCTATAAATGCAAATGAGTAATGTCCCAGTGAGGGAAACAGCTTCTGAATGAACAGGATAAATAACTGTATATCACATTATTCCTCTAGGGATGTGAATTCCTAGACTGTAAGCGAAGTGTCGATTACAGTGGGTAAATTGGATCAGTTACAGTTAAGAAATAAAGAAAGAAAGCTTAGATTAAGAAAGAGAACTTTGTAAAAAACTTATGTTTTCCATGCTTATACACCCTGAACAATCACGGCCCAAAGGAATGAGGGTCCACACTTGTAATGATTAACTGTCCGGGTTATCGGTATTAATTGGCAGTAAGTATCAGTTATCACATCATTAAATGGAAATAACAAGATCAACTGTCTCACGGTTACTGTATTAATAGAGCATCTTTACACCGTATATCACGAGGAGAAAGTGGGTACAGCAGATGTTGGAGATCAGAGTCAAAAAGTGTGTTGCTGGAAAAGCACAGCTGGTCAGGCAGCATCCGAGGAGCAGGAGAGTCGACGTTTAGGGCATAAGCCCTTCATCGGGAATGAGGAGGTGGCCCAAGGGGGCTGAGAGATAAATGGGAGAGGGTGGGGCTGGGGGTGGAAGGTAGCTAGGAATGCGATAGGTAGATGAAGGTGAGGAAGAAGATGATAGGTTGGAGCAGAGGGTGGAGTGGAGAGATGGGAAGGACGATGGACAGGTGGGACAGGTCATGAGGGCAGTGCCAAGTTGGAAGGTTGGATCTGGGACATGATGGGGGGAGGGGAGATGAGGAAATTGGGGTTGAAGGGTCCTGAAGTGGAAGATGAGGCAATCTTCCTCCAGGCATCGGGTGGTTAGGGAGTGGCGATGGAGGAGGCCCAGAAATTGCATGTACTTGAGTGGGAGGGGGAGTTAAAGTGTTTGACCACCGGGCGATGGAGTTGTTTAGTGTGTCTGTCCTGTCTCCCCAATGTAGAGGACACCATATCGAGAGCAACGGACAGAGTAGATGAGGTGATTGGATGTGCAGGAAAATCTCTGCCAGATGTGGAAGGATCCTTTGAGGCCTTGGACGGAGGTGAGGGGGGAGGTACGGGTGCAGGGTTTACACCTCGTGCAGTGGCAGGGCAAGATGCCGGGAGGGGAGGGTGGGTTGGTGGGGGGCGTGGACGAGACGAGAGAGTCGCAGATGGAATGGTCTCTCCGGAATGCAGATAGAGGTGGGGAGAGAAATATATCCCGAGTGGTGGAGTCTGTTTGTAGGTAGCAGAGGATGATGTGATGTACCCGGAGGTTGGTGGGGTGAAAGGTGAGGACCGGGGGGGGGGCTTATGTCCCTGTTGCCGTTGGAAGGGTGGGGTTTGAGGGCAGAGGTGCAGGAAGTGGAGGAGATGTGCTGGAGGGAAGTTGTGGTCTTTGAAGAAGGAGGCCATCTGGGATGTTCTGGTGGATTTGCTCTTCCTGGATTCGGGAGTAAAGTATCGCGTTTTCACAGGAGGGGGGTGGGGCAGGCCGATGGTGAGCTGATCCATTCACAGAGTTAAAGTGAAGAGGGACACCTCAGATATAAGCTGTTGGATTGCCATGTTAACCTCAGATCTACCCACAGCCAAAGCTGCTGTTAAAATCCACATGCATAATGACAAGCACTGCTAGCCTCGCTATAATTTTGGCAGCATGTTACAGGCCAAAACGTTCTTCTGCTCTGGAACTCTGATGTAGTCAACAGTGTGCGGTCAATCCCTGCACCAGCTGAAGGACTCTCCATATCAACCTCTCCCCTCACCGGACGCATGATAACCCTCAGGTTAAACCACCACCAGGTGTCTCTCCCTCCCTCTCTCTCTCTCTCTCTCTCTTTATAATGAGAGAGTCGCCCACTTGGATTCTGGTGCCTTTACTTTTATTTACAGATTGAGTACTACCCACCCCCTAACTCATGCATTTCCCCCAAATTCTGCAACCATTCTTAGGTGAAGACGGTGAGGGAGGGGTGATTGAATATTTTTAAGACAGAGGCTAATAGATTCTAATTAGACAGGAGATCAAAAGTTATGGGATAGAATGAGGAATTCAGGGCACAACCTGTTCAGCCACAATCTTATTGAGTATAGGAGCTGGATCAAGGGGCTGAATGGTCTACTCTATTCCCATTTCACGTGTTTCTATGCAGGTGCAGTGAGGCAGCTTCTCTCTCGTCTTTAACTAGAGAGGTTGACATTTAGGAATTAGCTATTATTTCATTGTGAAAAAGGAACCACTAATTCCCAGCTGGAGGTATCTGCAGTGAGTTTAGTTTGTATCCGCTGTTTAAATACAGAGAGTTCAGGCCAATCAGGCTGATGTGGTTTTTGTGAAGCAACTGCACATTCTGATCTCGCTGTCTAACTGTGTGCCAGCCTCTCACTGAAGTGGGCCTGGCACTTACACCTCAACAACAGAGAGTGCCATTTTAATGTTGAAAACTGCCCTGGAAGGTCTTGTCCAGCCAGTTGCTACGTCGGATTAACATGGACTTTGGGCGCCACTTGCTGGTCACTTTGAGCAAACGCAGATTGTAAAAATACAAAGTTAAAAATCACACAACACCAGGTTATAGTCCAACAGGTTAACAGTAATTGGAAGCACTAGCTTTCAGTACACTATCACCAGATGAAGGAGCAGCGCACCAAAAGCTAATGTGCTTCCAATTAAACCTGTTGGACTATAACTTGGTGTTGTGTGATTTTTAATTTTGTACACCCCAGTCCGAAACTGGCCCCTCCAGATCATAAAAAAAACAAGGTTTTCATTTGTGTTTATTCAATGATCATTTTAATCCATTTTTATTAAGTCTAGTAGATTAAGGAAAAGCTACAGATGCTGTAGTGATGATTTACTTGAAAGATAGAAAACTCTGACTGTAAGTGTGGTACTTAATACCCTCCTCAAGGGCAGTTTGGTCTGAGGGGTGGGGGGCCTGCTTAGAGACACACCTTCATGGCTCTTGCTGCGAACACCCCATTGAGCTCACACCCTGTGACTCTACACTGTAGACCCCCTTCCTGCTATCACTCATCAACAGCCTGGGATTCTGTGACAACCCTAGGGCTCACCAGGGCAGTTGAGGTGGGGGGGGGGGGCAATGTTGGCGGTGGTAGTGTAAGGGGGTGGGGTGGTGGTGGAGGGAGGGGGTGGGCAAGGGTATGCCCTTGACCCCAGGAAAGGCAAGTCAAGCACCTGAGAGAGACACACCGTGTGCCAGCATCTTGAGAAGGAGCAACACAGGGCTCAGGCAACCCCTCAAAATTCCATTAAATAATCACTCTGAGACAACCTGTGGCTTCACAATTCCCCCCCCCCCCACTCCCTGCTCTTCCCTCAGAGCCAGAGGCTAGAACACTAGGGTAGCATGAAACTTGAAATAATTGTAACCTGTGCGGAGGAAGGTGGGGAACTCCAAAAGGACATTGCCAAGTTGGTGGAGTGGGAGAGTAGGTAGCAGATGTGGTTTGATCCGGAGAAGGGGGAGGTGATGTAATTTGGGAGAAAGTAAACAGAAGAAGGACCTGGGGGTCTCTGTGCACAGAACATTGAAAGTGGCAGGAAGATGGAGAGAACAGCAAGTAAAGCTGAGAGTGTCCTTGGCTTTAGTAATCTTGGCCTAGAGTACAAGAGCAAGGATTGGGTAGGGTACTACGTATAGTTGTAAATGTCACATTGTAATAAAGATGTGAACACATTGGAGACAGGACAGGAACAATTTACAAGAATGGTCTATGGATGAGAACCCTCAGAAATGAGGATGGCTTGAAGAGGGTGGGACTGTTCTACATGGAGAGGAGAAGGCTGATAGGAGATTTGATGGATGTTTCTGAAATCAGGAGTGGGATGGACAGAGTCGTCATAGAGATGTACAGCACGGAAACAGACCCTTTGGTCCAACCCATCCATGCCGACCAGATATCCCAACCCAATCTAGTCCCACCTGCCAGTACCAGGCCCATATCCCTCCAAACCCTTCCTATTCAAGATCCTGTTGTAATCTGAGGTAACCCTCTTCGCTGTCCACTGCATCTCCAATTTTGATGTCATCTGCAAACTTACTAATTATACCTCTTATGCTCACATCCAAATCATTTATATAAATGACGAAAAGTAATGGACCCAGCACCGATCCTTGTGGCACTCCACTGGTCACAGGCCTCCAGTCTGAAAAACAACCCTCCACCACCACCCTCTGGCTTCTACCTTTGAGCCAGTTCTGTATCCAAATGGCTAGTTCTCCCTGTATTCCATGAGATCTAACCTCGCTAATCAGTCTCCCATGGGGAACCTTGTCGAACGCCTTACTGAAGTCCATATAGATCACGTCCACCGCTCTGCCCTCATCAATCCTATAAGGAGACATTGTTCCTGCTTTGAAAGGATTAAAATAACAAGAAGATGTAAAGGTAAAGTGATGTGCAAATGTAGGAAGTGTGACATGAGGTAAAGCTTTCTTACCCAGCGAAAATACACTGTCTGGAAATCTGCCTATCGGACCAACAGATCCATATCACATGCCCTTTCATTCCTCCCTAGAACATCTTGACACCAAGAACAGCTACTTAAGAATCCTACTCATTGACTACAATTCAGCCTTCAACACTATTATCCCCTCGAGACTGATTACTAAACTTAGTGATCTCGAACTAAGCCCCACTCTCTGCAACTGGATCCTCAGTTTCCTGACCCACAATCAGTGAAGATTGGGGACAATATTTCATCGTCACTAACACGCAACACTGGAGCCGCCCCAGGGGTGCGTACTCAGCCCCCTACTGTACTCACTGTTTACCCATGACTGTATCGCCAAATACAAGACTAATGCCATTTACAAGTTCACTAATGACATAGTCGGTCGAATCACAGGTGGCAAAGAAACAGTTTACAGATGGGATGTGGAAGACCTGGAAAAATGGTGCATTGAGAACAACCTAGCTCTCAACGCCGGCAAAACTAAGGAACTCATTATTGTCTTTCAGCAGGATGTTACTCATGCCCCGCTACACATTAACAGCACAGAGGTGGGATGAGTGGAGAGTGTCAAGCTCCTGGGAGCGGTCATCCACAACAAGCTTTCTTGGACTCTTCATGTGGACGCACTGGTTACAAAGGCCCAGCAACGTCTCTTCTTCCTCAGGCAGCTGGGGAGATTTGGCATGATGGTGAATACCCTCGCCAACTTTTATAGGTGTACCATTGAGAGCATTCTGTCTGGATGTATCACTACCTGGTATGGCAACTGTACCATTCAAGATCAGAGATGGTTACAGAGAGTGGTGAACTCGGCCCAGACAATCACAAAGGCCAACCTCCCATCTATAGAATCCATCTACCAGGCCCGATGTCAAGGAAAGGCCGCCAGCATTCTCAAAGATCCATCCCACCCTGGCAATGTTCTTCTACAACCTCTACCATCGGGGAGAAGGTACAGAAGCCTGAACACACGCACCAGCCGGTTTTGAAACTGTTTCTACCCTACTGTTGTTAGAATACTGAATGGACTCTCAAACTCTTAACATTTGCCTGTACCTGTGTTTTTGTTTTTGCTGCTGTTTACCTGTTATTTACTTATCAATGTTACTTAACTCTGTGATCTGCCTGTATTGCTCACAAGACAAAGCTTTTCACTGTGTCTCGGTACACGTAACTTTAAAGTCAATTCAATTCAATTCAATTCAAATGTGGGGAAGGCAGGTTCAATTGAGACATTCAAGAGGAGCATTGGATGATTGTTTGGATAATGCTCAGGGATATGCGGAAAAGGTAGGAGATTGGCATAGAATAATAGAACCAGTGCAAGCTCAATGGGCTGAATGGCCTCCTTCTGTGTTTCACGGGCTTGGGTTAAAGGGTTGGCCATTTTGGACTGAGATGCGGAGTCATTTCTTCAGTCAGTGGATGGTAAATCTTGAATTCCCCACACAGAGCACTCTGGAGGTTCAGTTAGTGTTCAATGGATTTTCGAGTACAGGGGGTCCCTGATTCATGAGCATCTGACTTCACGAAAACTTGTACAAACACAATCCCAAACAGAAATATAATTTTAAAGACCTGACATATGAACATTTCCTATACTTACAAGTGTCTTATTTGGTATTGTAATCCAACTGGAACACAAATTGATGGATAAGTGGACTCCGGAATGGAACCCATTCATAAGCCAGAGACTGCCTTTACTGAATGACATCTCCAATAGGGCGAGAGAGCAGGCTGCTGTCCAGGTTCTGCCCTCTGGTTGGGTATAACATTGCTGGTGGGGAACCTGCAGAAATAACTCCTCACTCATGGTCATCAGCGGAGAGATTCAGCCTAATATTAAAGACACAATTTCCATTCCTGAAGTAGAACCTTGGTCAAAAGCAACTCTGCAGGTGAGCAGCAGTGACTTAACAATGTCCCTCTGGAACTCAACAACACTAAGCTCCAATCTTTATTAACAATGATATCATGGGTTGCTGTTTGATTAGCTCTAGCTAGGGGTAATAGAGCTGTGCCTGACACATAGACAGTCATGGAATGATCATATCATTCAGCTTATAAAATGTAGCATGCATAAAGGATATGTTGAGAATCTCTGGAATATGGCACAGCAACCAACGTTTATGGTGTGTTTCAGTTTGAAATTGGAGCTCCATCAAATAATCAGAGAGAATCTCTCATCGGCCCAATACTTCCTCCTCTTTGGTCACATTACAAGGTTCTCCTCCGGTTAATGCCCTCAAAGTGAAGTGGTCAGACTTCCGTCCCCTGGCATCTGGGCCTAACTAAGATCACCTCCAAAGTTCTGGTGAAGATGTATCAGCAAGGAATCCACTGGGCAATGACAGATTATAATGTACCGACATGACTGGAGAGATGTGTACTTGAAAATCTGAGGAGTAAGAGACTTGATGTTTTGGGCATGAGCCCTTCATCAATCCCTTCCCCACATTCCTGATGAATGGCTTCCGCCCGAAACATTGACTCTCCTGCTCCTCGGATGCTGCCTGACCTGCTGTGCTTTTCCAGCACCACACTCTGATCTCCAGCATCTGCAGTCCTCACTTTCTCCCTGATTGGAGAGATGAGCCTTCCCTATTATTTTCTGAAATGAATTTTTTAACTCAATTCCTAAAACTGTTTCTGGCCTCTTTGTAAAAAAAAGGTTCACCCAGTTCTGGTCAGTTTGAAATTAATTTCCCAACCTGGTGGTCCAGTCCAAGGAATCTCAGGACACCATTCACACAGTTTGGTTGTGGAAAGTTGCTGATAATTTCGGGGGGGGGGGGGGGGGGTTCTGAGGGGTAACCATTGAACCTTTCTGATATATGATGGGTGCTAGGAATTTAATAGCAGCGTTCACACATCCATATTTCCCACTGAAGGTGAGACTTGCCTCTGGGAACACTTTCCTAACCTCATGGATGCTGTGGTCACACTCCTGGCTTGTAACACCATGACTATCCACATCACACATTCCCTTCCAGAAAGATTGATACAGTCCTCTTGAATATCTCTGGAGCAGTTGAAATGCCACAAGGAAGGTATTTTTGAAGCTGGTTGACCTGAAAAGTTGTTAACAGGCTCCTGGTCAAAACCCACCACTAATGACATGCTTTGTGACGTAGGTTGGTTTTGCTAAATGGTCATCCACTCAGTGTGGTTGGATTTCCAAATGGGTTTCTGGATGCTATTGAGTCGGGTCCTACGTGGAGCATGGTCCACCATTTGTCCCAGGAACCACTACGAGCCCTAACCACCCCCCTCAACGATGACATCTTCTTAGACAGCATCCGGCAGTGGCTGCTTCTGGGAGTGTATGGAAATATGGGGTTAGCTTTTTAAACAATCTAACGTGATGTTCACTTTTGAGTCTCCCAAGACCCTGAAAGAGCTGTGGGAATTCTTGGCAGAATGTTGTGCCATTTCCCTGCTCCCGGTGCTTATCTGCATTTCTCAGAAGCCAGTTGTATCCTTGTATTTCTGCTCAATAGAATGGTGACATGACTGCTCAACATGGAGACAGTCTCAGTAGTCTCTTTCCTCTTGTGTCTGGCTGTATGAGCAATGTGAAGGTTTGCGTCTCCTTTAATTCTGGACGGCTGAACGTTTAATTCTTCGCTTCATTCCAAATGGTCACATAGGACCCATGACACCTGCACTGGAGGAAAGATCCATTTCAGCTCTGAAGCCTTGAAGTAGCTGACCAAATGCTTGTTCTTGATTCTGCACTCTCGTGGGGGATCTGTCTCCTCCTGCATTGCCTGTTTCTCAGAGATATTCTCGTGCTTTCTTCATTTTGTTGCATATTTAGATTTGCAGAGGTTGCCCTGTCTTCCTGCGGTGCAGACACCCAGCGCCCCCTGCTGCTCGATCTGTCGATAGCAGCAATTTATGATTAAACTGGCATCACTTTCACTTGTTACCATTTGTTTGTGGTTTGGGTTCCAGTTTGAATCAGATTTAGTCGGCTCTGTGGGTTACTTGTGGCTTGGTGTATATTACAGCGATTTCCTCTACCTAAGAATGACTACTGTATGGGCACAGTAGTCCTATGTGACCATTTGGAATGAAGCGAAGAATTAAACGTTCAGTTTCTGCAAAACTCAGTTTTTGACACTACAATAAACATTATAGTGTAGAATCTAAAAACTGCCCCTTCTCTCTACTCAGGACTGTTCCATCACTACATACACTATTTCCACATTACTCTACAAATATACTTTTCACTTCAGAGCATGTCTTGGTTGAATTTAAGATCACAAACTCAGGGAAACTAATCTTACATCACAACTGGATCCTTTCTGAGTCTCTACTGTAATTCAGTGGGATCTCAGCTGCTGCTCACACTGGACAATGGAGGTCATGAAATGAAATACGCCTCTATAGACCATAAGTTTCATTTTTGTAAATTTGATACCATGGTAGTTAATTATTTAATATAACTTACAAAATGCTGCCAATGTAATTAAAATATTTAAAGTTTATCATACAAAAAAAAACATTTTGAAACATCTTCCTGTAAACAGCAAGTAAGATTCAACCCTTATTTTCCCCAACAGTATCCTTTACAGGTACTCAACCCCAGTGAATTAACATTCATATCTTCATTTCACAATTTCTTACTCAATTGTTTAGGCCATAAGTATTTCCTGGGTCTAGACTAGAGTGGTGCTGGAAAAGCACAGCCAGTCAGGCAGCATCCGAGGAGCAGGAAAATCAACGTTCCGGGCAAAAGCCCTTCATCAGGAAGAGCTTTTGCTCAAAACGTCGATTTTCCTGCTCCTCGGATGCTGCCTGGCCGGCTTTGCTTTTCCAGCACCACTCTAGTCTAGACTCTGATTTCCAGCATCTGCAGTCCTCACTTTTGCCACAAGTATTTCCTCTCAGCCATTCAGCAGATTTGATTGTCTCCGTTTCTTACGGAAATACACAGACACGAGCTAACTCACTGAGCTTTCCTCACAGAAAAGCTATGGACCTGTTCTGGTCATGTCTACTTGCACTGCTAAAAAAAGCTTTAGCCTTCTTTTCAGCTCTGATGAACTGGGGATGACCAAAATCAAACTTCCTTTCTGCTGGATTGGATCTTTACCTGCTTCGGAATGGAATCTACTTATGGCCATTGGCTTCTCTTTCTGCTGGCGATGAGGGGTAGCTTTTGAATGACAGGCCTGCTGAGGTAGATGTCAAAGATCCCTCAACACTACTTGGGAAGGAGAATGGAATCCTCCCTTGGTGTCCAGTGTCACATTTCACTGGAATGGTACACTGGGAATTGAGCCCTGCTATTTCTGGAGTAACAGACATGTTGGTTGAAGGGCCTTTCCTTGTGTTGCACTGTTCTATGTTCTATGCATTAAGTTATGCAAAATTCCCCAATGTCCCAGTTTTTAGACGCAAATTGTAAGGAAGTATGGACCAGATCTCTGCCATTAACAAGAATTAACAATAAATAGAAACTAACTATAGGTGAACAATTAGGTCAACATATAACGCTACTAGTTTTAATTCTAACCCCCTTATAGAACTCTCCCTATGCATGCATGCTGACAAACACAAAAACAGGGAAGGCTGTTAAATGGTCCCCACAGGATTCACTGAGATAATCCCTTTGGCTTGTCAGAACTTGCCACTCCTCAATACTTTTACTTGACCGCAGGAAGGACAGAGCAACTGTTCATAACTCATAAAGTCTGCTTTATTTGTTACAAGCAACAGCGTGCAGCAACTGGAGAGGGAAAATAAAGTGGCTTTCATTAGGCTTTAGAGTGTTTTTTTTTACACTACCTTCCTATCCAGAGATCTCATGGATTCTTACTAATTATTCAGACCCACAAGGTGTTCAGCTGCCAGCCAGCCAATCACATAGTTGTTATCAGGCAGAAGGCCATGGCCATTGGTCATCATTCTACTGACCAATCAGCTACTTGTTGTCATTGGAATTGCATTCAGTTCATCCGCAACTAACCTTCCCCTCACTGGTTGACCAAGTAACAGTGTGACCAGCAATTACAATGATAAAAATAGGAATTGCTGAAAAAGCTCAGCAGGTCTGGCAGCATCTGTGAAGAGTAATCAGATTTAACTTGGTTCTGAGGAAGGGCCAGCCGACCCGAAATATTAACTCTGATTTCTCTCCCACGGATGCTGCCAGACCTGCTGAGTTTTTCCAGCAATTTCTGTTTTTGCTTCTGATTTCCAGCATCTGCAGTTCTTTTAGTTTTAATTCAGCAGTTACAGGGTTTGGATGACTTGGTTTTAAGAACTGCTGCAATCCCTGCCACAATCCTTTGCTTTTAAATCAGTCCTTTTCCCAGTTCAGTGAACAAGCAAAAATACAGACAAATACACCAGGATTAATACTTATCCCATAAGACAACATCACAAAAGAATCTTGCTGTTTGCTGTGCACAAATTGGTTGCTGCTTTTCTTGTACAACACTGACTACATTGTAAAAGGATTTCACTGGCACTTTGAGGCAGTCAGGGGTGGAGAAAGGCTGTATATAAATGCACCATATTTTTTATTGTTCTCCCACAGGGGAGTTAATTCTAATATCTTATTCAGCAGTGCTTTAGAATATCACTTCTGTTGTGACACAAAACCAAACACCATCTTTAAACCTTGGGTTTTCTTTTAATGTCAGAACAATAGAAGCAGCCTGAATGTGTGGGGTCACAGAACCCAGATTTTTAGTTTTAGCTTTCAGCAGTTGCTGGGTCTTGAAGCTGGATGTGGAAGCTCTTATTCCTCTCTCTGTTACAGCTAAAAGCTGGGATTCTCTTCCTGCTGCTAGACTCACATGTGAGTCAATCTGTCTTACTGAATTCACCTTTGCCAGCGGTGTGTTTATGAGATGTCACTGTATTGGAACAGTTCAGTAGTGGTGGTTTATATATTGTTTTGTTAAGCATTTCAATAGACTTACAATTAAACCTATTCCTTTCTTTTATCCTTATTTTGTCTATATTTTAACTATAGTGTAAAAATAAAAGGTGTTTTGCTTAAAGTCAAGTAGTTTGGCCAATCAAATTGCATCTGGAATGCAACATCTTACACTTACCTTTAAAATAAGAAAAGGTTAGGGTCTAGACTATCCTCTTCATATAATTTGAGGGAGTTTGGTCAGGTCCATAACACCATGACCTTATCGAATGATAGAACAGGTGTGAAGGGCTGAATGGCCTACTTTTGTTCCTAAGCCCATTGTTTCCATGAATGAATTTTGCCTCTTGTACAGATTTCTTTTTGTGTGAGTGAGGGGAGGGTGGAAGTGGAGGTTGCAAGTGACAGAGACAATCCCGGAAGAGAGGGGGGGGTGAGGGAAGGAGGCTTCAAGGTGAATGGGCAAATCTGCAAGAGGGAGGGTTAGAGGAAGATGCTACAGGAGGATGCAAAAAGGTCTATGGGGAGAGGTTACAAGAAAGGGGGTAGCTGAAAGAGGAGAGAAGGAGAACAAATTATCAGCGGCTACAGAAGTGCACCCTCAAGAAGAACTTGTAGGAGGGAAGGGGAGAAAATTGCCCCAAAAGAAAACCTGAACAATTCTTCTCTACTGTCTTTTTAAATCTGAATAAAGCCAAAGCCTGGTTGCTCTGCCAAAGGGCTAGCACAGAACCAATGGGCCAAAAGGTCACCTTCTGTTCTGTATGTTACTGCTGTACAAAGTCAAAGGGTGAAGTAACTACATCTTACCAATGTTCTCCTTTCAGTCAGACCTCAGAAAATCAGTACTTAATCAATATTTAAATTTTGTAATGATGCATTTGTAATTAAATTAAAAATACAAAAAGATTGAAAGATGAATCAATGCACGTCAGAAAGGATTATATTTAAAATGCTGCATCTATTCATTGCATCAATTCCAAAACCCCTGTTTTCTTTGTTTGTCAGGCAATTTTTAAGCAGGTACAACCTCCACAATTAACGAAATTGCCTTCCAGGCTGGTAGAAAGCATTCATTTTTGTCAAGGCAAGTTCTGTAATTGGTCTTTAAAATGAGTAGCGAGTGATTGTCTTGGAGGCGGGGATGTTACAGCTTTGCCTCCTTAGAAAATAAAGCAACGCCACCCAGGAAGTCAATTACTCTCTTACTGAAAAGCAGCCCATTGCAGAAATAACCCACCTCAACTGAGGAGAAATGGCAAGCCATAACCCAGTGCACAGAGCTGCTTAAACATTCCTCTCGACATGTAAGCAATTCACTACATGCCACACATGTCCCGGAATGTGTTCACAAAGCAACAACATCAACAATGGCTTGTGTTCTCTCCTTCACAATCTAAATGTTGATTCTCAAAGGCACATGCAGTGTACATGCCCTGCACATTCCAACATGCCCGGCCCCATTACACACAAAGGGGAATTCTACACCAGTAGGCACCTGTGTGGCTAAGGCAGAACACTGTAATTAAAGTAAAGGTGCATTGATATGTTTCTAGCTGGTGTTGCAGTCCTATCCCAGGAATTTAGTTATAATAATGTCCCATCTGTACCTCTTGAACACTCCAACACAGTCCCTAGTCTGAGCATGATGTGGAGATGCAGTGTTGGACCAGATGGACAAGGTCAGAAATCACACAATACCAGGTTATAGTCCAACAGGTTTATTTGAAATCACAAGCTTTCAGAGCGCTGGCCCTTTCTCAGGTTTTACCTGATGAAGTTCGTGATTTCAAGTGAACCTGTTGAACTATAACCTGGTGTCGTCTGAATTCTGACCAGTCTGAGTAAACTAACTCTGTATCCGCTTAATGCCAATCACAGCAACCCCACTTCAAGGTAGGCAACCTCCACCGATTACAATCAGTGACAGAATCACACAGGGTTTGTGGCACAGAAAGAGGCCATTTCACCCATCAACTGTGTGTGTGTGTGTGAGAGAGAGAGAGAGAGAGACTGTATCTCTGTGTGTGTGAGAGAGAGAGACTGTATCTCTGTGTGTGTGAGAGAGAGAGACTGTGTGTGTGTGTGAGAGATAGAGAGACTGTATCTGTGTGTGTGTGAGAGAGAGAGAGAGAGACTGTATCTCTGTGTGCGTGAGAGATAGAGACTGTATCTCTGTGTGTGAGAGATAGAGACTGTATCTCTGTGTGTGTGAGAGAGAGAGACTGTATCTCTGTGTGTGTGAGAGAGAGAGACTGTATCTCTGTGTGTGTAAGAGAGAGAGACTGTGTCTGTGTGTGTGAGAGAGAGAGAGACTGTATCTCTGTGTGAGAGATAGAGAGACTGTATCTCTGTGTGTGAGAGAGAGAGAGACTGTATCTGTGTGTGAGAGATAGAGACTGTATCTGTGTGTGTGTGAGAGAGAGAGACTGTATCTCTGTGTGTGTGAGAGAGAGAGACTGTATCTGTGTGTGAGAGATAGAGACTGTATCTGTGTGTGTGTGAGAGAGAGAGACTGTATCTCTGTGTGTGTGTGTGAGAGAGAGACTGTATCTCTGTGTGTGAGAGATAGAGACTGTATCTCTGTGTGTGAGAGAGAGAGACTGTGTCTGTGTGTGCGTGCGTGAGTGTGCGTGTGTTGGATTATCACTGAGGAAATAAAAGCAAATTCCCTAACGAATGGTATTGAGTGAAGCATTCCCCCAGAGAGATCTTCATATTTCTTTACACCTTTTTCTGGCTCTGCTGTATAAGTGTTAGCTGTCATCATGTGTTTGTAACACAGCACAGCGACAACTAATACATTTCAAATAAATATATTTAAAGAAGGTCGAGATTTACAAAAGAAAAATGTGATGAAGATTGGGAGATTCATCTCAATTTGTGAAAGGTCAAATATTTTGGTGTTATCATTGCCACAGATTACTAATGAAACATTGGCTGTGTCTCAAAATAACACATGTCGCCAGAACATGACAGCTGGTGATGAGCGATCAAGATGCAACATAAATGGGTGATTTAGATAATAACAATCTGGGGGAGGCAGAGGGAGAGAGCAAGGTTTTCAGAGAAATTCAATCCTTCTCACCATCGTATACATCCTACACATGAGTCACCTAATTAACCACCTGGGGTAACAATATGTAAGGCTATAATTAACCGTGACATTCAGAAACTGAAGTAAATAACTAAATTGTTCTTAGAAGAGTAACTATTCGTAATTATCACATCTACAGTTCATTGCAATGTCATTCGCGGGAGAGGACACTGACATCTAACTTAACGTGTGAAAGACAACACAATTCAGAGAGAGGCTTTGTTTGGTTCGTGCTGAGAACCCAATAGGAACAGTGAGCATCAGTCACTAACCAACATGGGGAGGGTGTGGGTGATGGTAGTGTCACAGGACCCAGGCTAATGAGCATAGCCCTCCATGGCAGCTGGTGAATCAATAGCCCTGGAAACCCGTCGTCAAACCCATCTGGTTCATTAATGTCCTTTGAGTGGGGAAATCTCCGGCCTGGTCCTGCGTTGTTGATTCTAAAATGGTGTCATGAGCCAGTTTCAGGGCAGGTAGGGATGGGTAAAAAAAATGGTTGCCAGTGACGACCAGGAAACAATAACAGAATTGCTGTTTATCAGCTGTGGCTGACTCTCAGCTCTGAGGTACAGGGTATAGGCTTGAAACCTACTCCAGAAACATGAACAAATAATCAAGGCTGACAATTCCACGCAGTACCGAGGGGGGTGCTATGCTGTCAGAGGTGTTCTCATTCAAATGGCATAATAACATGAGACTCAGTATGGGCATTTTAAAAATCCCTGTCGCGCTATTCTAAAGGGGAGGAGGGGAGTCACCAGCAGTATTTATCTCTCCACCATCTAAACAGACCATATCACAAGTGAGAGCTTTCTGTGCACACATTGGCTGCCCTGTTTCCATAGTTACAACAGTTATATTTCTGAAGCTCCCTGGGCTGGGTAGTCAGGTTTTACAGATAGTCGGTGAATTGGTGGGATGAGAGAGCAGTCCAATGAGAGACACCCATTAATCTCCAGAGTTTGAGGGGCAAGGGCCAATCTCATTGAAACACAAGAGATTTTGGGGAGGAGGTAGCAGAGGGAAGATACAGAGAAGTCATTTCACCCATCGCCATAGAGCCCAGAACAGGTCATAGCCTGAGGAGAAGTATTGACTATTTAGGACTGAGATGAGGAGAAATGTCTTCACAGAGAGAATTTTGGGGAACCCTGTCATTGATTCTACTGAAGGTTCAAATTGAGAGATT
This sequence comes from Chiloscyllium plagiosum, assembly GCF_037043375.1. Lineage (NCBI taxonomy): Eukaryota > Metazoa > Chordata > Chondrichthyes > Orectolobiformes > Hemiscylliidae > Chiloscyllium > Chiloscyllium plagiosum. Next base: position 116,168,691 of record NW_028270148.1, read on the forward strand.
CTTGGGCATTAGGGGACTCGAGGGACATTAAAAGAGCAGAATTGATTAGGAACATTGGCTGTGATATTGTTGGATGTGAAGCAGGTTCTTGGGTTTAACTAAAGGACTAAAACTAAATTATTTCTCTTCACAGATATTGTCATACTGGCTGAGTTTCTCTGGTATTTTCTGTTTTATTTCTTGACGCCACACTCAGTCGAAAGCAGCCTTGACGTTGAGGGCTGTCCCTCTCCCCTCCCCTCTGGACTTCAGCCCTTTTGTCCATGTTTGACCCAAGGCTGTAATGAGGTCAGGAGCTGAGTGACCCTGGGGGAACCCAAACTGGGTGTCACTGAGCAGGTTATTGCTGAGCAGGTGCTATTTGATAGCCCTGTTACTGACCCCTTCCATCACTTTACTGATGATCGAGAGTAGACTGATGGGGCGGGATTTGGTTGGGTTGAATCTGTCCTGCTTTGTGTACAGGACATACCTGAGCAATTTTCCACATTGTCAGGTAGGTGTCAGTGATGTAACTGTACTGGAACAGCTTGGCTCGGGGAGCAGCAGGTTCTGGAGCACATGTTTTCAATACCATTACTGGAATGTTATCAGGGCCCATTGCCTTTGCAGTATCCAGTGTCTCCAATTCTTTCTTGATATCTTGTGGAGTGGATCAAATTGGCTGAAGACTGGTATCTGTAATGGAGGGGATCTCTGCAGGAGCCTGAGGTGGATCATCCACTCAGCATTTCTGATTGAAGATTGCTGTGAATGCTTCAGCCTTATCTTTTGCACTGATGTGCTGGGCTCCTCCATCATTGAGGATGGGGATATTTGTGGAGCCTCCTTCTCCAGTGAGTTGTTTAATCATCCACTACCATTCATGACTGGATGTGGAAGGACTGCGGAGCTTAGATCTAATCCATTGGTGATGGGATCATTTAGCTCCGTCTATCACTTACTGCTTATGCTGTTTGCCCATGTAAGCAGTCCTGTTTGGTGGCTTCACTAGGTTGACATCTCATCTTCAGGTATACCCGCTGCTGCTCCTGGCATGTCCTCCTGCACTCTCCATTGATCCAGGGTTGAATAGTTGAATAACATCTGTTACCCATTACTAATTGTCCTGGACCTGAGGGGTTTCCTTCGGCATTTCAGATGGCGATTGAGACAATCAAGTGAAAAGTTGTTGGGGTCTGGACTCATGTGTACATCAGACCAGGTAAGGAATGCAGATTTCCTTTTCTGAAAGACATGAGTAAACCAGATGGGTTTTTGGTAACAATCAATGTTAGTTTCATAGTCAATGTCACGGAGACTAAAACTCAATTCCACATTTTCTGTAATCTCTCTAATGTTCTCTAATCCCCTCTACAATCATTTCAAACTGACAAGGATTAAATTACTGTTCGCACTCAAACCAGTTCAATACGGAGATCATCCCCAACACACCAGCACATGAAACATAAATCACAACCAAGCCACATCAGAATATAATTAGAGAAGCTAAAGAGATGAAAACGTGGATGCAATTGTACTGTCGCTGTTGTTGGCTGTGCTACTCAGGATGAGAGTGGGACATCGCTCACTGATGCCTGAGCTTTGAAGTTTCTTCTTAGGAATATTTTTAAAGGGGCAATACGCTGGGAACACCACTCTGTTTCATCTCAGAGAAAGACAACAGCATTGAAACAGTATTATCCTATCCTTCAGAAAGTCTTAGGAAGGAGATACTGGCTAATGTAAGTTCACAAGAATGGTATCTGGATTTCAGGGGTTAATTTATGAGGAGAGATTACACAAATTCAGTCTGTTTTCTATAGACATTAGAAGGTTAAGGGATGATCTCATTGAAGTCTTCAAGATACTAAAGGGAAAGACAGGATAGATAAAGACAAACTATTCCCACTGGTTGGGGATTTTAGAACTCAGGGCATAGTCTGAGGATTAGGGTGAAACCGTTCAGGAGAGATGTGAGGAAGCACTTCCACACACAAAGGGTGGGAGAGGTTTGGAAACCCTTTCCACGAATGGCAGTGGATGCTGGATCAGTAGTTAACTTTAAATCCAAGATAGATCATTTTTGTTAAGCAAGTTATTAACGGATATGGTAAAAACAATGACTGCAGATGCTGGAAACCAGATTCTGGATTAGAGTGTTGCTGGAAAAGCACAACAGCTCAGACAGCATCCAAGGAGCAGGAAAATCGACGTTTCGGGCAAAAGCCCTTCATCAGGAATACAGGCATAGTGCCTGAAGGGACTCTGCCTGTATTCCTGATGAAGGGCTTTTGCCCGAAACGTCGATTTTCCTGCTCCTTGGATGTTGTCTGAGCTGCTGTGCTTTTCCAGCACCACTCTGATCTAGAATTAAGGGATATGAGCCAAGGGCAGGCCTATGGAGTTAGTCTGTGATCACATTAAATGGCTGAACAGGCTTGATGGGCTGAATGTTCCTATGTAATTTCACAAACAAAGTCTTTAGGAAGCCCTCAAGTCCAGAGTAACAGAATTAAATTGTACAGGAGTTTAAGGCAGTTGATATTTTCTACAGCTGCAGAGAGATGGTTAGCACTGCTGCCTCACAGCGGCAGGGACCCAGGTTTGAGTCCAGCCTCGGGTGACTGTCTGTGTGGAGTTTGCACATTCCCCCTGTCTTGGTGTGGGTTTTCTCCGGGTGCTCCGCTTTCCTCCCACAGTCAGTCCAAAGATATGCAGGTTAGGGTGGATTGGCAATGGGAAATGTGAGGTTCTGGGAATAGGGTGGGGAGCTGGGTCTCGGTGGGATACTCTTCAGAAGTTTGGTGCAGAAGTGATGCACCAAATGGCCTCTTCTGCAATGTAGGGATTATACAGGAGGCCCTTTGGCCCATGGTGCCTATGTCTGTCATCAAACACTTACCTGTTCGAGTCCCATTTTCCAACACTTGGCACACAGCCTTGGATACTTTGATGTTTCAAGTGCTCATCTAAATACTTCTGAAATGCCTTGATGGCCCCTCCTACTGCTATCCTTTTAGTGAGTTCCAGAGACCTACAACCCTCTGTGTGAAAATGTTCTTCCTTAAATCCCCTCCAAACCTGCTGCTCCTCACCTTAAAAGCATGCCTCCTGGTTATCGACCTCTCACGTGGGTTTCTCCCCATCTCCCCATCTCCTGAGGTCAAATGCCCCTCACGTGGGAGTGGGAGCACACGATGCCCATTGGTGTGTTTGAGGCTTCCTGTCACCAGAGGAGCTATCATTAACATCTAACTTGACCATTCTATTGGATTTTTTTTCCTTTAAATTTTAAACCTTTGATATCTGCTACAGCAACCCCTCCCTGCAGCAGGCAGGCTATAACCTGGTTTGATTTGACTGATTTAATTTGCAGTGCTGCCAAGGGCTGGGGATGTCATTTCGGTGATTTGTATTTTCCCAGCTGATTGTTTTCTGGTGTTTTTCCGAATGCCCAAGTAGGTGCCCATGATTGACAGCACTGACTACGTTTTGTACCTGCTGCGTCAAATATCACCATTTTCAGAAACTGTACACAAGACAAAGTAGTGGCAGAGTGATAATGTCACTGGACTAGTAATCCAGAACATGGGTTCAAATCCCACCAAGGTGAAACTTGAATTCAATATTTTTAAAGATCTGGAATAAACAGCTCGTCCAATGGTGACCAGATAACCATTACCGATTATCGTAAAAACCTATTTGGTATATTAATGTCCTTTAGCGAAGGAAACTTATGTGGTGCGGCCTACATGTGACTTCAGACCCACAGCAGTGTGATTGACTCTTAACTGCCCTGTGGGCAATTAGGGATGGACAATAAATGTTGGTATGACAGTAACGCCCTCATCCCTCAACCCCAACTGCCTAATGGACCGATCTGGAAATGGTGGATTTTAATGCCTGTTGTTCTGGTATGTAGGTTTGCCATACAATTTCACAAAAAATACTGAAACAGTAAATTAAACCATACCTTAGACAGATAGAATAATGGAAGGGTGTATTGTTCAGTGGACCAACATGCAGTCTCTCCCTCAGCAATGGCCCAGACTAAAATACTGGGGAGATAGGTTCAGTTGAACAGTAAACTTATGAGATTTAAATTCAATTAATAAATCCAGAATATATAGCTCACCTCAGTCAGAGTGAATACAAAACTACTGTTTGCCATAAAAGCCCATCAGGGTCACCAAAGTGCTTTCCGCAGGGAAATCTGTCATCTTTACCTGGTCTGGGCCTGTATGTCAGTCCACAGCTATGGTGGACTGATTGACTCTCAAGGTAAACGCCTATGAGAAAGCGAGGATTACAGATGCTGGAGATCAGATTCGAAAGTGTGGCAGGCCAGGCAGGATCCGAGGAGCAGGAGAGTTGACGTTTTGAGCATAAGCCCTGCTCAGTTAGGAACGGGCAATAAAACGTGGCACTGCCAGCAATGCCACATCCCACGCTAGAATTTTACGAAGCTGCTCAACATGAAGGTGCGGTTCCTTGTGGTGCAATTATAAATGGTTATAATTGACTGGATCGATGTCTGGCACTGCAACTCTGAAGGAGAGTTCGAGGAAAGTTTCAATCCTCTCACATGAACCGTCTTCCTCAGGGCATTTCCCAGCACTTCCCCAGCAGCATCTCCTCCTCCCCTCCCCAAACCCTGAGCAATATCCAAGTGCAGTCAATGTTCCATCTGGTCCATCTCTCCTCCCGGAGCATCTCGAATCCAGGGATCATGGTCTCAGGAAAAAGAGGTCAGCTCTGAGAAGAGTAGGAGCTATTGCTTCACTCAGAAGGTTTTGAATGTTTGGAATTCTCCAGAGAGAGAGAGGGAGAGAGATGCCAAAGTTCAGCCGCAGACTCTGAGGGGTTGGATAGATTTGTGGACACCATGGGCATGATGGGAAATGGGGAGCTGGGCAGGAAAGTAGAATTTCAGCCGTGACGTTTTCTAAATAGCGGGGAAGATTAAAGGGGCCCAATGGTCTTTTTAGATTAGATTAGATTAGATTACTTACAGTGTGGAAACAGGCCCTTCGGCCCAACAAGTCCACACCGACCCGCCGAAGCGCAACCCACCCACTCTCTCCCACTCAGACTGTGACATGACAGACCCAGACTCAGTACCAATGGAATGAGGCTTCAGTGAATCTGGATTCATAGAGAAGCACTGAGTCTGCTCCACCAATGCCTCAGTCCTGCTCGCACACTGATCAGTTGCCATGGTGAGGCACTTATTCAACAGTAAGAGTACGGCTATAATCATCTTAAATAATGCTATTTCAAGATGCCAACATTCCCTGGATCATCTGCTGTGTTCTGGGAGGAGAAGACCTGGTAAAACCTGTGGCATTTAGACCTCGAGTCTCCACAACGTGAACTCAGAGATATTTCCATCTTCACTGTATCAATCAAATGTCACAACATCCAAGTGGAAGGCAGTGATTGCATGGTTACTTCAGCATCTATACATTCCTGTGGTGCAGGGTAGTGCCCCTGCCTTTGAGCCAGGAGGCCTGGGTTCAAGTCCTACCTGCCCTGAAAGCGTGTCCAAAGAGGCTGATTAGGAATCATCTGTACAAGGTTCTTCTTCATTGGTTTCTCTCACAGGGAGGCATGACCTCTCTGAGACCATTACCTTTCAGCCTCAGGCCCCACAACTTCAGGAGTCTTGTGAAAGTTCTCCCTCGGCTATTTCCCTCGACTCGAGGAGCCCCTTGGTCATTTGCCCAGACCCGCCACAGTGGTCCGCACAGTGCTGGGGGTCCCCAGGTCTGTACAGAGGCATTCTCCCCCTTACAGCAGGGATTTGGCGCGGACAGTGTTGCACACTTCAATCTTGTGCAATGTGAGAGTCTGATGGCTCACGGACCTGTGTATTCGGTGACCTTGAGGGGCCCATGTTCCACGTGTTACACCAGCTGCACCATATTACAGCCCCCTTCCCCATAATCTAAAGAGGCCATTGCTATATTCCACACTTGGGAGTGCGTTAAAGATGAGAAAGAAATTCTTCAGAATCTGGGTGTCCCTGAAGAGACTGATGAAGTCTCCATCAGCTCAACATCTTTACAGCCAGTGGGCACCAAAGGGGCTACAGCACTGTATCGTTCACCTCAACAACTCCAGTTCCAGTTTCACAAGTTGCCTTTCAGGATTTGTTTTTATTACAGTCTACCTTTAAGGGGCTGTTACCTGTTGGTTCAGTTAGAACATAGAACAGTACAGCACAGAACAGGCCCTTCAGCCCACGATGTTGTGCTGACCACTGATCCTCATGTATGCACCCTCAAATTTCTGTGACCATATGCATGTCCAGTAGTCTCTTAAATGTCCCCAACGACCCTGCCTCCACAACTGCTGCTGGCAACACATTCCATGCTCTCGCAACTCTTTGTGTAAAGAACCTGCCTCTGACATCCCCTCTATACTTTCCTCCAACCAGCTTAAATCTATGACCCCTCGTGTTAGTCATTTCTGTCCTGGGAAATAGTCTCTGGCTATCGACTCTATCTATGCCTCTCATTATCTTGTATACCTCAATTAGGTCCCCTCTCCTCCTCCTTTTCTCCAATGAAAAATGTCCAAGCTCAGTCAACCTCTCTTCATAAGATAAGCCCTCCAGTCCAGGCAGCATCCTGGTAAACCTCCTCTGAACCCTCTCCAAAGCATCCACATCTTTCCTATAATAGGGTGACCAGAACTGGACACAGTATTCCAAGTGCAGTCTAACCAAAGTTTTATAGAGCTGCAACAAGATCTCACGACTCTTAAACTCATATCCCCTGTTAAAGAAAGCCAAAACACCATATGCTTTCTTAACAACCCTGTCCACTTGGGTGGCCATTTTAAGGGATCCATGTACCTGCACACAAAGATCCCTCTGTTCCTCCACATGGCCAAGAATCCTATTCTTAATCCTGTACTCAGCTTTCAAATTCAACCTTCCAAAATGCATCACCTCGCATTTATCCAGGTTGAACTCCATCTGCCATCTCTCAGCCCATCTCTGCATCCTGTCAATGTCCCGCTGCAGCCTACAACAGCCCTCTATACTGTCAACAACATCTCCAACCTTTGTGTCATCTGCAAACTTGCTGACCCATCCTTCAATCCCCTCATCCAAGTCATTAATAAAAATTACAAACAGTAGAGGCCTAAGGATAGAGCCCTGTTGAACACCACTCACCATAGACTTCCAGGCAGAATATTTTCCTTCTACTACCACTCGCTGTCTTCTGTTGGCCAGCCAATTCTGTATCCAGACAGCTAAGTTCCCCTGTAGGTAAAAACAATGACTGCAGATGCTGGAAACCAGATTTTGGATTAGTGGTGCTGGAAGAACATAGCAGTTCAGGCAGCATCCGAGAAGCAGCAAAATCGACCTTTCGTGATGAAGGGCTTTTTCCTGAAACGTCGATTTTGCTGCTCCTCGGATGCTGCCTGAACTGCTGTACTCTTCCAGCACCACTAATCCAAATACTAAGTTCCCCTGAACCCCATTCCTCCTGACCTTCTGAATGAGCCTACCATGGGGAACCTTATCAAATGCCTTGCTGAAGTCCATATACACCACATCCACAGCTCGACCCTCATCAACTTTTCTAGTCACATCCTCAAAGAACTTGATAAGGTTTGTGAGGCATGACCTGCCCCTCACAAAGCCGTGCTGACTGCATTTAATCAAGCCATGCTCTTCCAGATGGTCATAAATCCTATCCCTCAGAATCCTTTCTAACACCTTACAGACCACAGAGACTGACTGGTCTGTAATTGCCGAGGATTTCCCTATTTCCTTTCTTGAAGAGAGGAATTACATTTGCCTCTCTCCGTCCTCAGGTATGACTCCAGTGGAGAGCGAGGATGCAAAGATCTTCATAAATGGCGAAGCAATCGCATTTCTCGTTTCCCAAAGCAGCCGAGGACAAATCTGGTCCGGGCCTGGCGACTTGTCAATCTTAATGTTTGACAAAATTTTCAGCACATCAGCTTCCTCTATCTCTATCCATTCCAGCATGCACACCTGCTCTTCAAAGGTTTCATTCACTACAAAGTTTGTTTCTTTCGTAAAGAAAGAAGCAAAAAACTCATTTAGGGCTTCCCCTACCTCCTCAGACTCCACACACAAGTTCCCTATGGTATCCCTGATCGGCCCTACTCTTTCTTTGACCATTCTCTTATTCCTCACATAAGTGTAAAATGCCTTTGTGTTCTCCCTAATCCGTTCTGCCAAGCCTTTCTTGTGCCCCCTCCTGGCTCTCCTCAGACCATTTTGAGCTCCTTCCTCGCCTCCTGTAATCCTGTAGAGCTGAGCTTGACCCTAGCTTTCTCCACCTTATGTAAGCTAGCTTCTTCCTTTTGACGAGAAGCTCCACCGTTCTCGTCATCCACGGTTCCTTTATCTTACCCCTTCTTGCCTTTGTCAGAGGGATATATTTATTCATCACTCGCAACAACTGTTCCTTAAACAGTCTCCACATGTCTATAGTGCCTTTACCATGGAACATTTGCTCCCAGTCCATGCTTCCTAATTCATGTCTAATCACATCATAGTTTCCTCTTCCCCAATTAAATATCCTCCCATTTTGCCTAATCCTCTCCTTCTCCATAGCTATGTAGAATGTGAGGCAGTTGTGGTCACTATCACCAAAATGCTCTCCCACCACAAGATCTGATACCTGCCCCGGCTCGTTTCCGAGCATCAAGTCTAGAATGGCTTCTCCCCTCGTCGGCCTGTCAACGTACTGAGTTATGAAACCCTCCTGAACACACCTTACAAAAACAGCTCCATTCAAAACTTCTGCTCGAAGGAGGTTCCAATCAATATTGGGAAAGTTAAAGTCACCCATTACAACAACCCTACTACATCCACACTTTTCCAAAATCTGCCGACCTATGCTTTCTTCCATCTCCCTGCTGCTATTGGGGGGCCTGTGGTAAACCCCTAACGAGGTGACTGCTCCCTTGCTGTTCCTAATTTCCACCCATACTGACTCGGTCGGCAGATCTTCCTCGACAATGGGAGCTTCTGTAACTGTGATACCCTCTCTGATTAGTAGTGCTACACCCCCTCCTCTTTCTCCCCCCTCCCTATTCTTTTTAAACGCTCTAAACCCTGGAACATCCAGCAACCATTCCTGCCCCTGAGAAACCCATGTCTCTGTTATGGCCACAACATCATAGCACCAGGTACTGATCCATGCTCTAAGTTCATCACTTTTATTTCTGATACTCCTTGCGTTAAAGCAAACACACTTTAACTGATCCCTTGGTTCCTTCCCAGGAAAATCCTTCCCACTAGCTGGTCTACCTCTTGCTATTGCCTCATCTGCATCAACTCTCCCCTCCGGTATACAGCTCAGGTTCCCACCCCCCTGACATACTAGTTTAAACCCTCTCGAACTACTCGAGCAAAACTTCCACCCAGGACATTGGTCCCTTTCCAGTTCAGATGCAACCCGTCCTTCTTGTACAGGTCCCACCTTCCCCAGAAGGCATCCCAATTATCTACATATCTGAAGCCCTCCCTCCTACACCAGCTGTGCAGCCACGTATTAAGCTGCGTCCTCTCCCTGTTCCTCGCCTCGCTATCTCGTGGCACCGGTAATAAACTAGAGAACACGACTCTGTTCGTCCTGCTTTGCAGCTTCCATCCTAACTCCCTGAAATCACTTTTTATATCACTTTCAAGTTAACTTGTCTCAATTAGTTCATCAAAAGAGCACAAAGAGATACTTACTGTCAGCAAAGAGAAGTTGACCATTAGGCACTTGTACTGTTTGACTCTCTGAATAAACTGATTCCTGATAAAGACTGACTGTGGATTTCTCCCTCAGTCGCTGCTGCATTTGGAAACAGCAAACTGCTCGGTTCATGTGTTCTCGCAACTGAGGTAGCAGTTCAATGAAGCACACAGCCAGGACTGAAAGGGCATATATTACACACAATCAAGACCCAGTACAGCCACAGCAAATCTTTTGCCGTGTTTCCATATTAAAATTACAGAGGATGTGTGTTTGGAAGAAATTCCCGCCAAGCTTTGGAGCCACATTTCATTAGCTAACATCAGATATGAGACCTACAATTTCATGAGCACTAGAAAGAGATTCTCAAACTCTGGGTAACAGCTGCTGGATGATCAGAATTACAATCTAATAGAACATAGAACAATACAGCGCAGAACAGGCCCTTCGGCCCTCGATGTTGCGCCGACCTGTGAACTATTCTCAGCTCGTCCCCCTACACTATCCCAAAATCATCCATGTTATCTAAGGATTGTTTAAATCTCCCTAATGTGGCTGAGTTGACTACATTAGCAGGTAGGACATTCTATACCCTTATCACTCTCTGCGTAAAGAACCTATCTCTGACATCTGTCTTAAATCAATCACCCTCAAATTTGTATTTATGCCCCCTTGCACAAGCTGACGTCATCATCCTAGGAAAAGGACATTCACTGTCTCCTGTTCCCTGGATGCTGCCTGACCTGCTGTGCTGTTCCAGCAATAAAGTTTCAACTTCACTGTCTACCCTATCTAATTCTCTGATCATCTTGTATGTCTCTATCAAATCCCCTCTTAGCCTTCTTCTTGCCAATGAAAACAGGTTCAAGTCTCTCAGCCTTTCCTCATAAGACCTTCCCTCCAGACCAGGCAACATTCTGGAAAATCTCCTCTGCACCTTTCCCAATCCTTCCACATCCTTCCCGAAATATGGGGACAAGAACTGTACACAATATTCCAAGTGTGGCCGCACCAGCGTTTGTAATAATGTAAGTGAATGGTGTAGAAAAGGAGGAGGCCATTCAGCCCAGCAGGCCTGTGTCAGCTCAGTTAAATTGATTTTGCCTGTCCTCGGATGCTGCCTGAATTGCTGTGCTCTTCCAGCACCACTGATCCAGAATCTGGTTTCCAGCATCTGCAGTCATTGTTTTTACCTCAGTGAAATACCTGTTCAGTTAACTTCCACAGTACAGCTTTCACCCCAGATCTCTGATATTATCCTGGTAAATCTCCTCTTATTGTTTCCAAGGCCTTGACTTCCAACTTACATGATCAAACAGATCAAATCTATGGGGTCTCATAGATTTACAGCACAGAAGGAGGCCAGTCAGCCCAGTGTGGCCGTGTTGGTTAACAACGATCTGACTGCACTAATCCAATTTTCCAGCTTTTAGCCCATAGCCCTGAAGTCAATGGAACAGGAAGTGAATATCTAAATCCTGCTTAAATTTTACAAGAGTTTCTGACTCAACCTGCCTCTCAGGCAGTGATTTCCAGTCCCCTATACCACTCTCTGGGTGAAAACATTTTTGTCCAAATCTCATCTCAACCTTAATCTCCGTCCTCAGTTATTGATCCCTCTGCTAATGAAAAACCTGCCTTCCTATTGGCCCTATCTATTGTTACCCATAATCTTACACACCTCTATCAGGTCCCCTCCTCATCTTCACTACTCCAAGTAAAATAACCCCAGTCTATCCAATCCTTCCTTATAGCTCAGACCCTTATATCCTGGTAAATCTCCTCACTTCTCTCTAGTACAATCACTTCCGTCTTATGAGGATGTGACCAGATCGACACACGGTATTCCAGTTGAGCCTAAAATCAGTGTTTTATACAGTTTCAGCATAATCTCCCTGCTCCTGTATTCCACAGCTCAGCTAATCGAGCCAAGTTTGCCATCTGCCTTCTTCACCACCTGCCCTGCTACCTTCAGGGATCTGTGGATATAGATACCCAGCTCCCTCTGATCTTCAGGATTTCCCAGGCTCCTGCCATTCAGAGTGTAAATCCTTGCTTTGTTGGCCCTTCCCAAGGGTAATCCCTCTCACTTTTCCTGGTTGAATTCCATTTGCCCCTCTCCTGCCCAGCTGACCAGTCCATTGATATCCTCCGGTAGTTTACAGCTACCCTCCTCAATATTTACCCCCCACCAATTATCGTGTCATCTGTGAATTTCTCAATCATATCCCTTACCTTTCTGTCCATATTGTTAATGTACACCAAGAGCCCTGAGGCCTGTGGAATGCCCACTGGAAACAGAATTCCCATTACAGAATCACCCCCCTACCCCACCCTCTGCTTCCTGCCTCTCGGCTAATTTTGGGTCCAATGTGCCACTTTGCCTTAGATTCCGTGGGCTCTTACTTTCTTCATCCGTCTGCCATGAGGGAGCTTATCAAAAGCCTTTCTTAAGTCCTTGTTGACCACCTTCATCAACACTCCTGGGTAGCTCCTCAAAAGAAATTAATCAAATGTGTTAAACACAATCTTCCCTTAACACAAACAAAATCAGATATTGCTGGCTAAACTCAGCAGGTCAGGTAGCATCTGTGGACAGAAACAGAGTTAAAGTTTTGGGTCCGATGACCCTTCTTCAGAACTTCAAGAGTTCTCACTATCTACTTTTCATTTAGGACTTTCATTCCCAACCCATCCTTATCCTGTTTTATAACTATCCTAAATCTAACCGAGTTATATCTGAAAGATGTTGTGAAACTTGAACGGGTTCAGAAAAGATTTACAAGGATGTTGCCAGGGTTGGAGGATTTGAGGTATAGGGAGAGGCTGAACAGGCTGGGGCTGATTTACCTGGAGTGTCGGAGGCTGAGGGGTGACTTTATAGAGGTTTACAAAATTATGAGAGGCATGGATAGGATAAATAGACAAAGTCTTTTCCCTGGGGTTGGGGAGTCCAGAACTAGAGGGCATAGGTTTAGGGTGAGAGGGGAAAGATATAAAAGAGATCTAAGGGGCAACTTTTTCATGCAGAGGGTGGTACGTGTATGGAATGAGCTGCCAGAGGATGTGGTGGAGGATGGTACAATTGCAACATTTAAGAGGCATTTGGATGGGTATATGAATAGGAAGGGTTTGGAGGGATATGGGCCGGGTGCTGGCAGGTGGGACTAGTTTGGGTTGGGATATCTGGTCGGCACGGACAAGTTGGACCGAAGGGTCTGCTTCCATGCTGTACATCTCTATGACTCTATCTCCAAGTGCTCCCCTAATAGGACATAGAACATAAAACATTACAGTGCAGTACAGGCCCTTCGGCACTCAATATTGTGCCGACCTGTGGAACCAATCTGAAGCCCATCTATCCTACACTATTCCATTCTATGCCCCCTCATGCTAGACATCACCATCTGAGGAAAACATGATACAGCCTTCACCTCCCTGGCTCATTTCATAGAATCACAGAATCCCTACAGTGCGGAAGGAGGCCATTCAGCCCATCAAGTCTGTACTGACTGTCCAAAGAGCGTCCAAAGACTGTCCATCACCCCCACCCTATCCCCACACCCCCACATTTATCATAGCTAATCCACTTAACCTGCACTTCCCTGCACACTATGGGACAATTTACTATGGCCAATCCATCTAACCCACACAGACACGGGGTGAACATGCAAACTCCACACAGATGTCACTTGAGGGTAGAATCGAACCTGTGTGGAGCAGTGAGGCAGCAGTGCTAACCACTGAGCCACTGTGCCACCCAAATATTCTGAATATTAAGTCCCCTTCCTTATTTGGCTTTCTGTGTACTGGCTAAAATAGGTTCTCCTGGATGCAATGAAGGAGTTTTGTTCCCTCCCTACTTTGCACACTAAAACTACCCCCCAGTTAATATCTGAATAGTAGTTAAATTCCTAGACTATTACTGCCTTATTATTCTTACATTTCTCTGAATTTGATTGTGTTCGATCCAGTATCTGTTCTGATTGCATGGAGGCCTACAGTAGCCACCCGGCAGACTGTTCTGATTTTTTCCATTTCTGCCCATACAGTGTCATTTGACGATCCTTCCAGTTCTTAGCCCTTCACACTTATAATTGATTCACTATTCAATATTTGGATCCTCCTCTTCCTCTATCCCGCTCTCTATCTTGTCTGAATATCCTATGCCCAGCAACGATGAGCTGCCAGTCACACTCATCTCAGTTATAGCAATGATATCATTCTCCCACATGCTTATCTGTGCTTTCAGTTTGTCTGTCTCACTCTGCAAGCTGCTTGAATTAATAGAATATATTGCATATGACCGTACTAAACTCACTCCTGTCTTACCTGGCCTATGTTTCCTCAACCTTTCAGACATATTACACTTTAGTTTCTAATTCCTCAGATTCTCCTGTCTGAACTAGTTATGAGGATCCCGTTCCTATGCCGATCAAGTTAAAATCCATCGAGTTCAAAACAGCATCAGCAAACGGTCCTGTGAAGATGTTGGGTCCCAGTCCTGTGCAGATCTAAGCTCCCTAACTCCTTAAAGCCTGCTTATCTGACCTCATTCCTCTTTCATCCTGTGTCATTGGTCCCAACATGACCCATGACCTCTGACTGTTGACCCTCCTCCTTCAAAAGCCTGTGCAGCAGCTCCATGACATCCCTGACCCTGAGAGGGGGAAGGGTACCCAGGAGGTGACACCCCAGTTTGGGGTCACATCTATGGCTGGAAAAGTGTCAGCCAACTCCTCTTCTTGGTGAATCTCCAATCGCTATTGGTTGTCTACACATCCACGCTCCCCCCCACCCCGGGTAGCTGGACCATCTGCAATGCCATGGTCTTGTCTCTGACAGGCCTCCACAGAGAAACCCTCATTCCCACCAATTTCCCAGGCTATTCAGCAGTTTGTGAGTGAGATACACTCAGGGGACTCCCTCACTACCTGCCAGGTCCCCTTCCTCTATCTGGTAGACAGCCATTCCCTCACTACCTGCACTTCCTGAAACTGTGGGGTTGACCACATCCTGAAAAGTACTATCCACAAATCTCTCAGCCTCGTGACTGCAGCATTGTGTCCCCAGCTGCCACTCATGATCCAAAACACGGAGATCAAGATGCTTCAGACAAAGGCATCTCCTGTTCACATGATCATCCAGACCAGCAGGGGCACTTCGGGTTTCCCACACTTCACTCAGTGTGTGACAAGCAGGTACCCCCGCCCCCCTCCCCCTCCACTTCATTGTTTGCAATGTTACATTAATCCTACTTGCCCTTTCTGCTAAAAACTAACCTTGGTCAGAGCATTGAGTATTGGAGTTGGGAGGTCATGCTGTGCTGTTCCAGCAATAAAGTTTCAACTTTGATCTCCAGCATCTGCAGACCTCACTTTCTCCTCGAAGAGGTCATGTACATGACATTGGTTAGGCCACTGTTGGAATATTATGTACAATTCTGGTCTCCCTCCTATTCGAAGGATGTTGTGAAACTTGAAAAGGTTCAGAAAAGATTTACAAGGATGTTGCCGGGGTCGGAGGATCTGAGCTACAGGGTGAGGTTGAACAGGCTGGGGCTGTTTTCCCTGGAGCGTTGGAGGCTGAGGGGTGACCTTATAGAGGTTTACAAAATCATGAGGAGGCATGGATAGGGTAAATAGACAAGGTCTTTTCCATAAGGTGGGGAGTCCAGAACTACAGAGTATAGGTTTAGGGTGAGAGGGGAAAGATTGAAAAGGGACCTAAGGGGCAACTTTTTCATGTAGAGGGTGGTGCGTGTGTGGAAAGAGGAAGTGGTAGAGGCTGATATAATTACAACGTTTAAAAAGCACCTGGATGGGTTTATGAATAGGAAGGGTTTAGGGGGATATAGGTCAAGTGCTGGCAAATGGAACATTTGGATATCTGGATTTAGGATATCTGGTCGGCATGGATGAGTTGGACCAAAGGGTCTATCTCCATGGTGTATATCTCTATGACTCTGCTGAACAGCAGCATCTCCAAACCTTTTCATTCATTCACAGGATATGGGCGTTTATTGCCCATCCCTAATTGCCCTAAATAAAGTGTTGGTGAACTGCCTTTTTGAGCAATTGGAATCCTGGGGGTGCACCCATGGTCTGTTTGGGGTGGACCTAATTATCCATAACATACCCGTGACACAGTACTAGATCCTTCAAAGTTATCTGAGGAACTTGCTATGAAGCTTCTGTGTCTACCAATTACCAGCGTCAATTGAACTGCACTGGTGAATATTGTCCACTGAATATACAGTGGAGAAACCATTTCCAGTCACCTCAGTCTCTATACTGTAACTCTACTCCAAACCTGTGGAAACTCCCCTGATGCCTCTTTATAAGCAGAAAGTCCAGTGTGACAGAGTTGAAGGGTTGACAAGGGAAAGCTCCTGGTCTTGTTGGAAAGTTGGTCTTGGGGTAGACATGATTACCTGCTCAGTTTGTGAGTTCTCTCATGAAACTTTAAACAGGGGACACTGTAATAACATGAGCTTACTTCGATGGCAAGTTTACTGTAACAAAATGTCCCAAAACACTTCAACAATCGGTTATAAAAAGAGACTTTGAGGAACGTGGCCCAAAACTTGGTCAAAGAGGCAGGTTTTTTGGCATCCATGGTTCCACCTTGAGAAGGTGGGGGTGAGCTGTCTCCTTGAACTGTTGCAGTCCATGTGCTGTGGGTTGTCCCACAATGTCCTCAGGGAGGAAATTTCAGGATTCTGACCCAGCGACAGTGAAGGAACGGTGATATATTTCCAAGGCAGGATGATGAGTGGCTTGGAGGGAAACTTGCAGGGGGTGGTGTTCTCGTGTATCTGCTGTCCTTGTCCTTCTAGATGGAAGTGGTTGTGGGTTTGGAAGTTTCTGGTCTGAGGATCTTTGGTGAATTTCTGTCGTGCATCTTGTAGATAGTACACATTGCTGCTAGTGAGAGTTGGTGGTGGAAGGAGTGAATGCTTGTGGATGTGGTGCCAATCAAGTGGAGGCTGCTTTGTCCTGGATGGCATCAAGCTTCTTGAGTGCTATTGGAGCTGTAATCATCCAGGCAAGAAGGGAGTATTCCATCACACTCCTGATGTGTGGCTTGGAGATGGTGGACAGGTTTTGAGGAGTCAGGAAATAAGTTACCACCACAGAATTCCTAGCCTCTGACCTGCTCTTGTAGCCATTATGTTTATGTGGGGTGTCCAGTTCAGTTTCTGGTCAATGGTAATCCCGAGATGTTGATAGTGGGGATTCAGTGATGCTAATGCCATTGAAAATAAAGGGACAATGGTTAGATTTTCTCTTACTGGAGATGGTCGTTGCCTGGCATTTGTAGGGCATAATTGTTACTTGCCACTTTTCAGCTCAAGACTGGATATTGCTCAGATTTTGTTGCATTTGAACATGGACTGTTTCAGTGTCTGAGGAGTTACAAGTGGTACTGAACATTGTGCAAACTCTGGCAAACATTCCCATTTCTGACCTTGTGATGGCGGGGAGTCATTGATGAAGCAGCTGAAGATGGTTGGGCCGAGGGCACAAAGAATGTCCATGAGGTTTGCCTGACAAAAAATAGCAACATGGAGATACTGAGGGAGGGGATTTCAGAGTTAGGACCTTGGCAGCTCAAGGTCCAACCTCCAAAAGTGTCATGACTAAAGTCACAATAGAAATTGATAGCTCCTCAGAGATTCTTCAGGGGTTAATTTCACACAGCCCCTTATGAATGGCTCAGATGATATTAAACCAGATTATCCCACTTTTACATTGGTATGACAATCACTACAAACACACATATTCTGAATTGATGGGAATGGCGGGGGGAGTTGATGTCAATAAACTGATGAATAAGTATTTCCACTGAATATGGTTAGCTTTAATGAGACTAGGTGTAGCAAGCTCTCTCTAGTCACAATTCGCAGGCTTGACAATCATGTTTAAACCACATTGCACCAACCTGCTGATGTTGTTGGATAAAGTTTGGAAATGCTAATGAAGAAAAGTCATTTTTACTTGTTAGTTTTAGTTTAGAAAAGTTTGCACAAAGTGTAAATCGTTCGGAGTACTGTGGTCCTGCTTGTGAGAGTTACAAAGGAAACCCCATTTCATTCATGTTCCGAGAAGCAGTGCAGTCGAAAGCAGCACAAGCGAGTGTGTACTAGTTGTTGGCCGTCTCACCCCGCAGCAGCAGCGAGATGTCGATACGCTGACTCACCATGAGCACGGTGCAGCAACGGTGTGTGCTACAGACAGCAGGAAATGAAGACTGATTGCAGCTGCTACTACAACCGACACTATAACACTTCCACAAATCACTTCTCACAGCTTTGGAAAACCTGCAGGCCCCTTTGAAATCTCCGGTGTTGAGGTTCAAACATTTATTTAACCGGGTTTATCTGAATTGGGGTAGTTACTGCAGGCAAGACAGTTGGGCTGTCCTGACCTACTGTTTGGAGCCCTGACAGTCTGATTTTAGGAACTGTCAGTCTTTGTTACAGTTTATTCTGTCCACATGGCTGTTGTAACATTTAATGCAAACATATGTATCTGTCTAATGTATTTCCTTGCTCGCTGGTCCATAGTTCCTATTGTTACAGGTGTAAAACTTTTTTTTCATAAAGAGAACTAATCCAGTTTATTTGTTGACTGGAAATTTGAGGTATTTCCCAATTTGTAAACAAAATCAGAAAAACTCAGCAGGTCTGGCAGTATCTGTGGATGTTCAGAAGTGAATAAAGTTAAAAATCACACAGCCAGGTTATAGTCTAACAGGTTTGTTTGGAAGTACAAGCTTTCGGAGCGCTGCTCCTTCAGGTAGCTCCTTCATCAGCAGTCCATCATCTGTCGGACTATAACCTGGCGTTGTGTGACTTTTATCAGAGCCTGTGGAGAGGAAGGATACTAACATTTCAGGTCCAGTACCCCTCCTTCAGAACATTACTTGTATACTGGTCCACCTGACCTTCCCCTATTGGTTTTTCCCCATTATCTCTTTCAGTCACCCACACTATCTGACAGAAATGATCAAACCACATGAGTTCTGGACAGCACAGAGAAGGAGGAATGCTCCCATTCATGAAAGAATTGAGAATGAGAGGATACAGAATCAAAGCGTCAGTTGACAGAAGAAGTAAAAATAATGTGAGAAAGAGCTTTTTTCACACAGCAGGTTCGAGGATGCACTGCCTGAGAATGGAGTGGAGGCTGGGTCACAGAACATAGAAACGTACAGCACAGAACAGGCCCTTTGCCCACAATGTTGTGCTGTGGTTTAATCCTAATGTAAAATATAATAACCTACACACCCCTCAATCCATGTGCATGTCCAGCAGTCGCTTAAATGTCCCCAATGACTCTGCTTCCACCACCACAGCTGGCAATGCACTCCATGCATTCACAGCTCTCTGCGTAAAGAACCTACCTCTGACATCTCCTTTATACCTTCTTCCTAATATCTTCAAATTATGACCCCTCGTACCAGTCAATCCTGCCCTGGGGAAAAGTCTCTGGCTATTGACTCTATCTATTTCTCTCATTATTTTGTACACCTCGATCAGGTCTCCTCTCTTCCTCCTTCTCTCCAGAGAGAAAAGTCTGAGCTGATTCAACCTTTCTTCATAAGGCAACCCTCCAGTCCAGGCAGCATCCTGGTAAACCTTCTTTGCACCCTCTCCAAAGCCTCTGTATCTTTCCTATAGTAGGGCGACCAGAACTGGACACAATCGAGGTGTTCAAGAGGGAGTTGGATGGTTATTTGAAAAACAGAAATGCGCAGGATTATGAGGAGAATGACACTAAGGGAATTGCTCATTTGAAGAGCTAGTACAGACACAATGGGCTAAGTGGCCTCCTTCTGTACTGTAACAGAGATGCACAACATTTATGGAAAAGCTCTCCAACACCTCCCAGATCATAGTTAAAGGACAGGAAACAAGTCACTAAACCTGTTCAACTCTCCACTGATGCTGCCCGACCTGCTAAGTAACATTTCCCGCTAACAACTGAAGTCTGTTTGAGGGCAGGCATTATATTTACTCCAAATAAGCAACACCTTCCTCTGGCCTGAAAGGTCTAGTCTCTCCACATTCACCATGGGGACATGAAGCAATCTCACCGCTTACCACAGGCACCTTCACAAAAACAATCACAGTTTCAAAATGCACAACTTAAACCTCAAAAGACAGAACTTGGCACATTCTCTCTGCAGTCAAGATGAGAGTGGTGCTGGAAAAGCAAAGCAGGTCAGGCAGCATCCGAGGAGCAGGAGAATCGACGTATCGGGCATAAGCCCTTCATCAGGAATGCTCTCTGCAACTCACCCTTTGTTGGAGTTAAGCATTTATATTAAACCCGGTTACAAAACAGCCCAAAAACCTTCACCTCCAAGTCAGTGATTCCACCTCCCCCACCGACAAACAGGAACACAAAGACAGGGTCAGCTATTCGGCCCCTCGAGCATGTTCCGCCATTCTATAAGATCGTGGCTGATCTATGACCTAAAGTCGGTAACCTTTAATACTTTTACCGAACAAAAAAAATCTCAGATCTAATTAAAATTAATGGTTTTCCCTCTTACGAAACCCTTGAATCCAGGCTCTCTGTCGTTTCGAAATTGCTCCGGAACAGTTGTCTTTATTTTTCCAAGCGCTCTTGTTAGTCAAATATCTCCCAGGAGGAGGCGCCAGACTTCATTCCCTGCCTTCGGGGTGTGATTGAGTGAGCAACTGAGAATTCGGTGTGTGTTACTTTGTAAATCCCAGCCACGGAGGGGGAGGGGGACTAAAGCAAAATAGTATTTGTTTCTTTTTTTAAAATAAGAATAACAAAATAGAGATGTGAATTTGGGGAAGGGGACTTAATCAATGGACTCGTGTCTTTGTCAAACTTCTTTCAAGTTTTGTTTTAAAATCTCCGACATGAACCATGTGATTTCCCGAAGACATATACAGTACATGAAGAAGAAAATCGCCCCACCATCTCAGCACAAACATAAGTTGTGTTTTCTTTTGCCAAAAATAAATTGCATAACATGACTTTAAGGGGTAACACAATCTGGAGAGTAAAGTGCTCTTGAATCCCTCCACGCACACACAAAGACATCGCCTCCCAATCCTGCACAACTTGTATCCGTTGCAGATAGATTTGCTTCTGGCGTTAGCAATCACATCCGATTTAGTTCAGTATCAATGCGCCAGTCCCAGTGCTTTCTGGAAGTCCTTTGGACTTTTAAATACAAACACACACAAATATTTAAAGAGTTACGTGAATCAGTAGTAGGAGAGGGGTGAAAATCGGATTTGTAAATTGCAACCGCAAAAGGAAACAAGGTTGCAAAGTGTAGCCAGTCCAGTGGCAGTGCAACAATGTTGCGGGGTTGGGGTGTTGTGTCAGAGTGTGTGTTTTTTGTGAATGGCGATGGCAAGTCTATGGATTAGGGCACTCTGGTTGTAGCGCACACAGAGTGAGCGAGAGGGAGCTTTCGCTGCCTGGACTCAGGCTGATGTCATTGCTTCCGCCCTGTTTCCTTTTCGCTGAATCCAAAATGGAGTGAAATGAGTTTGTGAGAACACAGCGAGCATTTCAAGCTGCTCTTTCTGCAACCCTCACCCACCGCTACCGCCACCGGACTCCGGCCTGGGGCTTCACTCTGCTCTGCAGGGATTACTGCTGCTGCACAGTTTCGGGGCTTTCTGCAGCGGCCGGAGAGAGAGAGGGAAAGGGGAGAGAGAGAGAGAGAGCGAACCGGGGATTGCGGCCCCAGCGGCGGCTTCATGTGCAGAGAGCGGCCGCTCGGAGCGGCTCACTCCCGGGGAGAGAGTGCAGGAAGATCCCGGGCTCCAGCACCGAGAATGTGACTGTGTCCCTTAGACAGCGCCGAGCCCCTGCAGCTGCTCCCCCCCGGGAGAAGGGCCCAGTGCCCCCACCCCCACCCCCGGGCTCCCAGGCTCCAGCTCCAGCTCCGAGCGGAATCCCACCAGGCGCCAGAGCCCCAGGAAGTTTGCAGCGATGTCCGCCCCGGGGGAACCACAATGACCGAGGAACCGCCGCCAGAACAGTGAGTGCCCACCCCTCCTCACCCCCCTCACCCCCCTCCTCACACCTCATCCCCCCCCCTCACACCTCACCCCCCCCCCACCCTCCACACCCCCTCAGCCCCCCCACCCCCACACCTCCCTCACCCCTCCACACCTCCCTCACCCTCCACACCCCCCTCACCCCTCCACACCCCCCTCACCCCTCCACACCCCCCTCACCCCCCCCTCACCCCCCACACCCCCCCCCAACCCCCCTCAACCCCCCTCAACCCCACCCACCCCCCCACCCACCCCCCCACACCCCCCCACACCCCCCTCACCCCCCCACACCCCCCAACCCCCTCACACCCCCCACACCCCCCTCACACCCCCCACCCCCCCCACACCCCCACACCCCCCACACCCCCCCCACCCCCCACACCCCCCCCACACCCCCTCAACCCAACACCCCCCCCACACCCCACTCACCCCCCCCACACCCCCCCCCACCCCCCCCCACACTCCCCCCCCCACACCCCCTCAACCCCAACACCCCCCCACACCCCACTCACCCCCCCCCACACCCCCCCCACCCCCCCCCACACTCCCCCCCCCCCCCACCCTCCCCCCCCCCCACCCTCCCCCCCCACCCTCCCCCCCCCCACTCCCCCCCCCACTTCCCCCCCCCCCTCCCCCCCCCACACTCCCCCCCCCACACTCTCCCCCCCCCCACACTCTCCCCCCCCACTCCCCCCCCCACTTCCCCAACCCCCTCCCCCCCCCCTCCCCCCCCCCACACTCCCCCCCCCACACTCTCCCCCCCCCACACTCCCCCCCCCCCCACTCCCCCCCCCCCCCCACTCCCCCCCCCCCACTCCACCCCCCTCCCCCCCCCCCCTCCCCCCCCCCCTCCCCCCCCCCCCTCCCCCCCCCCCCCCCCTCCCCCCCCCCCCCCACTTCCCCCCCCCCCCTCCCCCCCCCCTCCCCCCCCCTCCCCCCCCCCCACCCCACTTCCCCCTCCCCCCCCTCCCCCCCCCCCTCCCCCCCCCCCTCCCCCCCCCACACTCCCCCCCCCCTCCCCCCCCCCCTCCCCCCCCCACACTCCCCCCCCCTCCCCCCCCCCTCCCCTCCCCCCGCCCTCCCCCCCCCCCCCTCCTCCCCCCCCTCCCCCCCCCCTCCCCCCCACTCCCCCCCCCACACTCCCCCCCCTCCCCCGCCCTCCCCCCCCCCCTCCCCCCCCCTCCCCCCCCCCCTCCCCCCCCCTCCCCCCCCCTCCCCCCCCCCCTCCCCCCCCCCCTCCCCCCCCCTCCCCCCCCCCCTCCCCCCCCCCTCCCCCCCCCCTCCCCCCCCCCCTCCCCCCCCCCTCCCCCCCCCTCCCCCCCACTCCCCCCCCACACTCCCCCCCCCCTCCCCCCCCCTCCCCCCCCCTCCCTCCCCCCCCCTCCCCCCCCCTCCCCCCCCTCCCCCCCCCACACTCCCCCCCCCACACTCCCCCCCCCCACACTCTCCCCCCCCCCACACTCTCCCCCCCCCACACTCTCCCCCCCCCCACACTCTCCCCCCCCACACTCTCCCCCCCCACACTCTCCCCCCCCCCACACTCTCCCCCCCCCCACACTCTCCCCCCCCCCACACCTCTCCCCCCCCCCACACTCCTCTCCCCCCCCCCCACACTCCCCCCCCCCCCCCCCCCCACACTCCCCCCCCCCCCCCCCCCCACACTCCCCCCCCCACCCCACACTCCCCCCCCCCACACTCCCCCCCCCCCCCCACACTCCCCCCCCCCCCCCCCCCCACACTCCCCCCCCCCCCCACACTCCACCCCCCCCCCACACTCCACCCCCCCCCACACTCTCCCCCCCCCCCCACACTCCCCCCCCCCCCACACTCCCCCCCCCCCCCACACTCTCCCCCCCCC